>NW_012102665.1:2601767-2648826 GCF_000951045.1 Mandrillus leucophaeus | reverse complement strand
ATATTTTATATATATATAATTTCATTCATCCTTTGATGAATATTTGAATTATTTCTACCTTTTGGCTAACATGAATAGCGCCGCTCTGAACATTTGTGAGCAGGTATCTCTGTGAATACCTGTTTTCAGTTCTTCTGTGTGTATACCAAGGAGTGAAATTGTTAGATCATGTGGCAGTTCTATGTTTAATTTTTTGAAGAACCACCAAACTGCTTTCCACAGTGGGTGTACGATTTTCATTTCCACCAGCAGAGAGCTCCAGTTTCTCCACATTCGTGTCAACACGTGTTATTGTCACACTTTTTTTTTTTGTCATTTGTTTTTTATTAGAGCCATCTTATTGAGTGTAACACTGTATCTCATTGCAGTTTGGATTTGTACGTCCATAATGACTAATGATGTAGGGCATTTTTAATGTGTTTCTTGCTCATTTGTACACTGGAGTGAGGCTATCAGTAAGGATTTCTCAGGCTCAAAGGGTTTAAAGGCTTGAAATATTATGCTGCTCTTAAAAAACATCTATCTATCTATCTTGGCTAGTGGTATTCTAAGAAGTACAAGCATGTTGATGAACAATATGGTACAGTCTAGAAAGAGTGAAAATAATGTCCAAATTCTTTGACCTTATAAATCCACTGTTATAAACTTATCCTAAGAAAATAAACAATAGATTTATATGTGAAAATGCTCATAATATTGAATGACAAAAATAAAAACCACCCAAGGAAAGATTTGAAACATTTTTATCTATCCACATGAGGAAAGACTGTGGCAGAAACGAAGCATTTATAAAGACTATGTAGAAATGTAGAAACATGACACGGAGCAGTTAAGCGTTCTATTTTTCACCCAGATTTGATGGCAATCATCAAACACAGATGTAGGGAAACATAAGGTTCATGAGGGGAAGGATACTTGACATTTTTACCAAAGAATTTTAAAACTAAAACAATGTCTAGTACAGATTCCCATAAATGTTTGCTCCGAATGGATAAAGAAATGGATGCAATAACAAATACAGAATGTCAATAATAATGTTACATAAAATGTGAAAATATATATGCAAAAATGAAAGTATCCAGCCAGGTCCCTCACTGACATCTGGAGTTCAATCCAAACTCTCCTCCATCAAGCCGGAATTCATCAGCTCCATTTCAGGAAGGTATAGTCCTTCACCAGCTCCTCAAGTCAGAAATCTGGGCCTCATTTTAGGTCCTTCCTCCTTCCTAATAGCCCACTCCTAAGCCATTCATTCTCCAAACTCTTGACTCTTCCTTAATATCTCTCCACCATCTTCAATTCTCTGCTACGTCATGGCCGCCCTAGCTAAAGCTGTCATTCCTTCTGGACAGATCAGTGCCACTGCCTGCACAATGGTTTCCTGCTGCCAGTCTTCTCTACTGTCAATCCCTCTTTCACACAGATGGCCACAGTGCATTGTTTCATAACACAAATCTTTACATTTATCTCTCCTTTATAAAAGTTGTTAAATTATTTCTATTGCCCATAAGATAAACCCACATTTCTTGTTATAGTTTCCATTAGGAGCCCTCAATATCGAGTGCAGATTGAATCACTGGAGTAGCTTTTTAAAAAAATTTTTAATTATTTTTTATTTTTATAGTTTTTTTGGGAAGCAGATGTTGTTTGGTTACATGAATAAGTTCTTTAGTGGTGACTTTTGAGACTTTGGTTCACCCATCACCCGAGCAGTGTACACTGTACCCAGTGTGTTGTCTTTTATCCCTCACCCACCTCCTGCTCTTTCCCCCGAGTCCCCAAAGTCCATTGTATCATTCTAATACCTTTGTGTGCTCATAGCTTAACTCCCACTTATGAGAACATACAATGTTTGGTTTCCCATTCCTGAGTTACTTCATTTAGAAAAATAGTCTCCAATTCTATCCAGGTTGCTGCAAATGCCATTAGTTTGTTCTTTTTTATGGCTGAGTAGTATTCCATGGTATATGTATATATACCACATTTTCTCTGGGTGTTTTTTTTTTTTTTTTTTTTTTTTGAGATTGAGTTTCACTCTGTCACCCAAGCTCAAATTGCGGTAGTGCAATCTTGGCTCACTGCAACCTCCACCTCACAGGTTCAAGCGATTCACCTGCCTCAGCCTCCTGAGTAGCTGGGATTACAGGCGCATGCCACGATGCCCAGCTAATTTTTTGTATTCTTAGTAGAGACAGGATTTCACTGTATTAGCCAGGTTGGTCTCAATCTCCTGACCTCGTGATCCGCCTGCCACGGCCTCCCAAAGTGCTGGGATTACAGGCGTGAGCCACCACACCTGGCCTATATATCACATTTTCTTTATACACTCATTGATTGATGGGCATTTGGGCTGGTTCCATGTTTTTGCAATTACAAATTGTGCTCCTATAAACAGGTGTGTGCAAGTATTTTTTTCATATAAAGATTTCTTTTCCTCTAGGTAGGCACCAAGGAGTGGGATTGCTCGATCCAATGGTAGTTCTACTTTTAGTTCTTTAAGGAATCTCCACACTATTTTCCATAGTGGTTGTACTAGTTTACAGTCCCATCAACAGTATGAAAGTGTTTCCTTTTTACCACATCCATGCCAACATCTATTTTTTTTTATTATGGCCATTGTTGTAGGAATGAAGTGGTATCGCATTGAGGTTTTGATTTGCAATTCACTGATAATTAGCCATGTTGAGCATTTTTTCACGTGTTTCTTGGCCACTTGTGTATCTTCTTTTGAGAACTGTCTATTCACATCCTTAGCCCATTTTTTAAATGAGATTCTTTGTTTCCTTACTGATTTGTTTGAGCTCCCTGTAGATTCTGGACATTAATCTTTTGTCAATGTGTAGATTGTGTGGATTTTCTCCCACTCTGCGGGTTGTCTGTTTACTCTGCTGATTATTATTATATTTTGCTGTACAGAAGCTTTTTAGTTTCATTAAGTGCCATCTATTTATCTTCGTTTTTGTTGCATTTGCTTTTGGGTTCTTGGTCATGAAGTCTTTGCCAATGGCTAGAAGGGGTTTTCCAATGTTATCTTCTAGAATTTGTATGGCTTCAGGTCTTAGATTTAAGTCTCTGACCCATTTTGAGTTGTTTTTTGTATAAGGTAAGAGATGAGAATTCAGTTTCATTCTTCTACCTGTGGCTTGCCAATTATCCCAGTACCATTTGTCAAATAGGGTGCCCTTTCTCACTTTCTCACTTTATGTTCTTGTTCGCTTTATCAAAGATCAGTTAGCTGTTAAGTATTTGGCTTTATTTCTGGGTTCTCTATTCTATTCCATTAGTCTGTGTGCCTATTTTTATACCAGTAGCATGCTGCTTTGGTGACTATGGTCTTATAGTATAGTTTAAGTCAGGTAATGTGATGCCTCCAGATTGTTCTTTTTGGTTAGTCTTGCTTTGGCTATGTGGACACTCTTTTAGTTCCACATGAATTTTAGGAATGTTTTCTAGTTGTGTAAAGAATGATGGTGGTATGTTGATGGGAAGTGCTGGACTTCAGCAATCAAATCTTACTCTACGGTATCACTTCCTAACAACAGTTTGGGGTTCTTCCAGAGTTATGTCCATTAAAAAAATAAGAGATTATATACTAAGTAAAAGTGCAAGGTAAAGAAAAAATATTTAAAACAATAATTATCAATAATGTGATACACATTTGCAAAGAAAATACTTTTTTCAAAAAATAAATGGTAAATCAATATGCAACAGTTGTTTATAACGTATAATACTTTTATATTAATGTTTGATATTATATTAATGTTTTTATATGCCCATATTCTGCAACATGAATCACCATGAAATGTTTAAACGTCTCTCAAGTGAATGTAAGGCATAAATTATATTAGCAACTGCTTTGCCAAGCTTCTAGATGCCTAAAATATATTCTCAATACTCAAAATCAAGAAGAATTGTCTAAATCCAAACTCCTGATTATAGGAAAAAATGGTTTTTATTTATAAATCCACCTACCTAAGCCCTAAAATATACATCAGTTTTGTAAGTCTGAAAAATAACTATGCTGATGTCATACAATTAATATTTTCTAGAATGTCATTACTATGCTTAGCCCAATTCTGCTGCTTCCAAATGCCCTTGAAATGTCCTTCCATATTCCATAAATTTCGAAACATACAGTTATAGCTTTACATCGTCCGTCTATAATTTTGAGGTTCAGTTTACTTCCATACCACACAGACTTGCTCAGTGCTTTTATTGTAAATAATTTACACTAGAAATGCTGCATCATAGAGCTGAGGTTAGAGAAATTGTTATTTAAGCAAACCAAATCAATCCCAAATCATTTTAAACTTCCTGCTCTGTGATTTGTCTTACAGCAAGGACTGGTCGGCGTGGTGGGGAGCAGATGGGGCGTGAGGTTCATGGCTCCACTGTTACTCATTTGGGGGCTCTTCTCCCCTCGTTTCTTATTGAGGTCTCCTTGTTAAAGCACAGTCCCACACCTCCTTTTCTTCTCTTTCCTTTCTTGCCACTTCTAACTCTAGCTTTCTCATTTATGGTTTTCAGTCTTAATTTTCCCAAATCCAAATGGAAATCCATTTTTTTTTGCAAAGGAAATAAATACCAAGTAACTTTATTTGATAAATAATTTCTAAAGAGAAATAAAACATGTCATTCTAATATTTCTTCATGAATTAAGAAGATGAGAAATGGGAACAACTATCTCAGCAGGATTTGGGGTGTGCACCTGTAGGAGAGGAGTGAGGGGACAGAGCTCCTGGCCAAGAGAGGGCATGGGTGCACTTAGCTGCTCTCCTCAATTGTCTACTCACAAGTCCAACAGGTGAGGACACCACCGAGAATCAGTCACAAAACAAAGCAAGAGAGTCATCAAATTTTGTCCTTGCCACACTTTTATTTCCCTTTTTTTTTGGCTGCTATTAATTCATTTATTCATTCTTCAACTGTTGGGCAGTATGCTATAATCAGCCACTGTAGTCGGTGCTCAGGTTACAACAATAAATGAAATATGAGAGGTTCTACCCTTAATGTGATAATATCCTAATGGGAGAACATATAAAATCAGTGATTATCACTCCACATGAAAAGTTTAATGACTGATACTCTGGGTATTTGGGAGCCCAAAGACATCTGACCCCATCTACCTGGGGGTATTAACCCGGGTTATCTGGAGGAAGTGGCCAGTATTGAAGAATGGACCTGGCAGAGGACTGGCAGTGTGTATAAGGACATTCTCCTGGGGGAATAACATGGGCAAAGGGATGGCCAGGCAATAGAAAGCTTATTGGAATTGGCAATGGGAGGGAGGAGATGACAACCATGGGGTAGGGACAAGTACAGAAGTACAGCTTCCCTACAGCTCTTCTGCCCATCTGGACGAGCTCATTGCCCTGCATGCACACGGCTGCCTAGGGTCCCAGCACCCTCCATGGGCGACCCAGGATGCTATCACTACATTTCTTCCTTTTTCTGACAACTTAACTGTTCCATTTTTGCTACCTCTCTTTATCTGCAAATGAGTAAAATATCAAGGACCTAGCAGGACTATAATGCAGAATCAAGACATTATCAATATGCCTGGAACATAATAGGAAATTATACATGGAAGATGTTATCATTACTGATTTACAGCAAAACTTAGAACCAAAAAGATGTTACACATACACACACACACACACACACACACAGAGCTGGGTGTGAGATGCAGTGAGTCAGGAGAAAGAGGAAGGAAAGGAAGGCTTGTTAGAGTGCTTGATCCGTGCCAGGAACTCTAGAAAGTTTGCCCTGTTAGAGGATGAGATAAAGGTGATAGAAGGTAGGGAAGGAGGCTCTGTGTACGGGCAGAATCAAAATCCCAAATCAAAGGTGGGAACATGTCTGCTTTTACAGAAATATAAATAGGATTTCACAAGAAACAGATCTGATGTTTCAGGTCAGAAAAGCTCTACATTAATCCACAATACGGCAATTTCCACTGATGGGAAGGACAGTACCCAGAACAAGGAAAGTCACTGCCCCTTGATGTTTGGCATTAATCAGGCCCTGGCAACTCCCCGTAACCAGTCACTGACTCTATCTCACCAATCAGCCATGCAACATTGACCAACAAGCTTGGCAAATAGCAGAGGATGAGGGACTCAAGAGGCATATGGAAAAACACTGATGTGGCATCAAAGCCATCTTCAAAATTTTGAAAGGCTGCTGTGTAGGGAATGGATTAGACTGCCTATGTGTAATTCTGGGAACAGTCTCAGGATCTAGAATCTCAGGGCCACACACACTTCAGGGAAGTAAATTCCTGAACACCAAGAGTCATCCAGTACATTCTGGTTGATTTACTGTTTTATTTGTATCTTTAGGAAAAAGGTCTCCAGTTTCCTCAGGCTTACAGATTAAAACCATCTTAGAGCAGGAGACTTGGTTATTAACAAGTTGACACAAGGCTATGACAGGACCCACTTGGAGGACGTGGTAGGGACGGTGGGCTCAAAGAGGCTGGGAAAACATATCCCTGATGATGAATGCACACCCAGCTCCTCAGCCATGCAGTCCCAAGTGTCCCCATGACTCACTCCTAGGGGTGAATATATTCCTAAAGGCCAATATCATTTACCAAGTCAAGCATATACAGTCACTTCCGGCCATTCATACTTTAACCAGAGTTAGTATATTAGATTAACTGTCCTCTCACCCAGCACAGCCTCCAAAATTTATGTATCCTAATCATATCTATTCCTCAAAATCTAATTAACCAAAGTCCAATTCTGCATAAAATTTTCCCCAGCACACGTATGAGGGTGCAGGAAAGAGTACAGACTGTGTAGTCCAGGAGACCTGAATTTAATTCCGGCTCTGTTACTCACTAATGAGCAGCCTAAGGCGAGGCACTTTTTGCCTCTGGGACTCACTTCTCTACCAATAATATGATAGTGAAAGCCAACACTTTTAAGAGACATCCTAAGAATTAGATAATAACAGCAGCTGGGTGTGGTGGTTCACACCTGTGATCCCAGAACTTTGGGAGGCCGAGGTGGGCAGATCACTTGAGGTCAAGAGTTTGAGATCAGCCTGGCCAACATGGTGAAATCCAGTTTCTACTAAAAATACACCCAGCCTGGGTGACAGAGCAAGACTCCATCTCAAAAAAAAAAAAAAAGAGATAATAACAGTAGAGTGTTCATTTATTTTACACGAAAATGTTAGTTAATTTTCCTCCTAACTCTTCCATCATGTTCGTCTTTCTTCTAAAGTTCTACAATGTAGAAAAGGTAATAAATAGTGAAAAATGTATTTATTATCTATTCCTCTGAGTTGGAGGTCATGGAGCAGATGACAAGCTTTCAGGTAGATGCGGGAATGAGAAAAAAGCCATAAAAGATTCAGAAGGCCAGGCCAGGCCCAAGGCTGCAGCTGTGGGGCAGGTGGAGTGAGAGACTGCAGTTGGGAGGTTGCTGAGAAGGTGAAAAATTCTGGAAGGAAAACTCAGGGTCACTAAAGACACACATCACTGATGCTACCTTCCACCCAGTGCCATTTAACCCTTTTATTTCGGATTCTAACCACATGGGGTAGAGTAGGTACAAACTCTAGTACAACGGCATTAGCAAGAAACTGAAAAAGACTATCATAGAGAATGATTTGGTACCATGCAGGCTTTGTAATTTCAAAATTTCATCCATGTGACTTTGCATAATTTGGAGACAGGATTTGATTTGGAGTTGTCTCTATTACCTTGTAGTGGTGTGTGACCTTGGGCAAGAATTAGGACTTCTCTAATAACAGCAGCAAGAACAACAGCTTGTACTATTTGACCACTTACAATCGGTCAAGCACAGTCCCAAGGGCATGGCCTGTATTAACTCGAACCTCACAACAACCTATGAGATGATGGCTGTTATCTTCATTTGACAGTTGAGGAAACCAAGGCACAGAGATCCACCACTAGCTCACAGTCACCCAAGATCCTAAATTTTCTCATATATTACATAGCATACAAAGTCATGAAAAAGATTTATCATGATAAAATGAGGTATTTTATTTGAAAACTGCTGCATAAAGTGAGCTTCCCTATCTATTACTAAAGGTGAATCAAAATATCGACATGGCATTGGCCTAAGGGTTGTTCATACGGATGGGTGTCATGCGGTACCACCACTCAGCTCGCCTTCGTGCCTGTGTGTGGCTTTCGGCAGTAAAAACAACGTGTGTTCATTACTCCAAGAGCGTTGACTCCATCAGATATTGGGCTACAAAAGTTCTCTTTCAGCAACGCTTCCACCCAGAGCCTATGGATCATAAATGTCTCTTTGCCCATGTGCAGAGCAGCAGGCTCCATCTAGGTCGGCGCGTGTCTCCGTGAGTCAAGGCCTCACTTACCAAGGCTGGAAGGAAATAGTACTTAAGGCAAAGGTCTCCTATACGTGATCGGAAGGTACATATATGATCCACATGCTTTTCAGAGGAATGAGACAATAGCATCCTAATCTTCCCATGCACAGGTGGCCAGAAGTAAAGTTATAGCTTGGACCAGTTTTTTAAATTGTTGTATTGAGTGGCAACATCTGCTTTCAGGAAGCTGGCCCGAGGAGAGAAGAGGGCTGTGTGTGGCGCCTGAATGAGTTGGGGAATGGAACGAGCAGGGGACGGGGCAAGGTGAGGAACCCAAGCCGCCTCACTGATCATCTGTCAGAAGAAAGCAGGCAGGAAAGAGTGGTTTCAAAACAGGACTCAGAAACATGCACGGTGTGAGTTTGCTTTTATGTATTTTATCTCCCATTTCATACTTACTAGCTCTTTCTCCACAGTACTGTCTCAAATATGAAAAATTAACATCAAGAATTTCATTTGTATGAGGATGGATCCACCAGGTGATTCCGCACACCTAGGGTCCATCTCCAATCAGCACAACTAACGAAGTGTGGGGTGAAATTTACAGCTTTGTGTGCCAAAGGATGAGTCAGCACTTGTACTGGCAAGCCGAGTGCACACAGCTGAGCAGCTCACTCTGTAATCCTCCCCACAGTCGTCGGGATGGGAGGATAAACTGCCAGGCTGGGTCTGTCCCTCAGTCTCCTTGTCGTAGGCTGATGCTTGATACCTTGATTCTTGGCACTGGGAGCCTTGTGTGTTTCAAGGACAGAAGCACGTCAGGAAGAAACACTATTGAGGCCCATCCTAATTTCTTGGTTGGTGGGCTTCTGCACCAAGTTTCATGTGCTTGTAGAATGAGACAATATGAAACTCTAGCTGCCCCTCCTCCCACAGGGGGAAAGAGCAATGCAACTGAGGGGCTAACCTTTGGGGGAAGCTGAATCCAACCAGGAATGTTGCCATTGAAGGAAGCAAAGAAAATATTCAGTTAATTATAAGGACAAGCAAGGGAAAATCATAGACTAAGTACCAGAAACACTAACTTTAGCCCTTTGAAAATAGACTTATCCAAAGTCCTAGGAACCACAGTGGAGGAAACAATCTTACACACACGATGAATAAGGAGTTCCATAAAGATGGAGGAAGAGTGGAAAGAAGACAGATCCGTGCTCAGACTCCAGCTGAGACATGCAATGGCTTCATGCAACTCATTTGCCCACTAGAGCCTGTTTCTTCATTGCAATTCCTACCTCAGCACTATCCGCAGGTTGGGCACTGCGTTTATACAGAAAAAGGGCCCCTCTTGGAGAAACGAGACTACACAAAGGCATGGCCCTTCATGGGCAAGGCTTGGCCAGGAGACCAGCCTCTTGATGTAAATCAAAGGATTTCGCTGCTTCCCGCTGGATGGAGCCTGACGAAGGAATCTCCTGCTCAGCCCCTCCTCAGGCTGGGGGTCCTGCACACAGAGCACAGGGGTCCAGCTGCACGGCCCTGTCCACCCTGAGGACTTGTTTAGAGAATGAATAGGACAATGCATGGATAGAGAGAGTGCTTTACTGAAAGCATAGCAAAGCCCTCCTGGAACAAGAAAGGAACGAGTCATTCATTGAAAAAGGAATACAATAATCCCTGGGGTCTTATGGTTCATAGATGCTCTATAAACAGGAGATATTATCATCACAAATTTTCCCTATATAGTTTCTGACTCAAAAGTTTCTTTCAATCAATAGCATGCTTTAAGCACAGCACAAGAATCCAGACCGGCCTTCAAATTTCACTAACATCGCCACACATCTAACACGGAGTCAAACAAACTACGTCTATGTAATCTGTAATGACATAATTGAAACCGGGTTTACATGTATTTAAGTAGCATAGTTTTGGTGGAATGAAAATATTTTACTAAGTGGCACAACATATGTTTGAGCAAAATTTACAGAGGTCTCCCCTGCCCCCATGGACTCCTCACTTACCTATGAGAACACTGTTTTGGAAATGCGGGGGAAAAAAAAAGGCAGAAGGGAGTGGTATTAAGTTTCAGTTCTGCACAATGGCACCTTTAACAGACCTGCCAACTAGTCAAAATCTAAATAGGGTGGTTTGAAAACATCTTTATTACTGCCAGTTAATATTCACAGGACTCTGGAGGAATGAGAACTTTCAATGACTCAATATTTATAAATGCTACTGTTGTCCCACCAAAACTTATGTCAGACTCCTAAGAGATGCTGGGACCTTTTGCGATAACGAGGGTGAGGGTATGCATTTTCAATGGGGTAAAGAAGTTGTTAGGAAAACAAAATTAAACACTTATAAATGAGTGCTTGGTGGTCTTGAATTTGAATACTACTTGAATATGATTGGGTAACCTGACTTGTCTGGGCTTTAATTTTAATTTACCAATGTCTTGAACATACAGAAAACATTCAAAATGTACAACACTGATGACCAGTACAGCTTTTGTCTTTTTAGTTGAATTTTTGCTATGTTATCTATGCAGATGCCAAAAAAGGATAAACTTCAAATGTGGGATATCAGAATAACTGAGTTTGTATTTACATCTCTGACAGTATAATCATAACTCCGAATGCTTGAGAAATGATAACATTAGTGAAGTCGACTCTAAATTAAAAGTCAGTGTTTCCATTACCAATCCTAACACTATTTTCAGTTTATATAACTTGATCATTAAAAAGTGCTCTGGGCTGAAAACCTGGTCTGTGTCAATCTTGGATTAAACTAGTTTGCAAAGTTCTGAAGTTTGTTTGTTATTCTCTTTTATCCTTTTTCAAGAATGTATTAATTTTAAATGCTACACATAAAACTAAACCAAAAAAATCTACAACACCTGATGAGCCAACACAATTACAGGCATCACTAGTTTTTCAGAAGAAATTTATGATTTCTATAAACCTACCTTCAAGGTTCCTATGGCTGGAAGTAAAAAACTCAAGCTTTTCTTTTTTCACTCAATCTTTTACATATCCCCTCTCTATTGGTTACTTCATCAAAAATACTAGAACTTGAAATTGGAACTATAACCTTTTGTAGAAATAAACTTCAAATTTGAATTTAACTTTATGGAAATAAAGTTTACTATTATGACTTCTATTAAATTGACTCGTAGCAGAGTAGAATTTTCATCTGGGGATAGCAAAAAAAAAAAAAATGAAAAGATGTTATGTTAGATGCTGACATGTTCAAACTATATTGCAGTACAGGATGACTGCAGAGGGCATTTGTGCATGAATAAAACATGTCTTTGACAGAGACCTGGAAATATCATGGTATCACAAAGCCCACATATTTAGGAGCGAGGTTAGGAGAGGCAGACCTAGTTTTTTGGTTGGGCAAGGAAGGCCTGGAAAGAGGCAGGTCAAGAGGCCAGCTGTGACTACACTTGAGATGGTTACCTCCCTTCACCACTGGGAAATACAGACCTCTTCATGGTATTAGTAGAGGTCCCATCTGAAGTGTCCAGGTATTGTGAATTTTTGCCTGGGAAGGAGCCAAAGCAAGAGAGTGTGTGTGTGTGTGTGTGTGTGTGTGTAAGCTTGCCTGTCTGTCTACACTCTGTGGAGAACATAGAGTAACTACAGTTATAAATGCAGAGAAAAGAATGTTGTTTTAGCATTTCATATCATATTTTTATTTTGACATTTGTAGAATTATGGAAAATCATCAATTCGAAATAGAAACACTTAAGACTGTGAGTCAGAAGAGATCATAAATTTCACTTCCACCCTCCAGCCACCTTCCATATTACTCAGCAACCTAAATTTTTTTGCAGACATGAGTAAGTTATATATATATTTAAACTCAAAATTTAAAAATCTGATAAGTTGTGATGCACCCTATAATGAAATATTTCTTTATATATATTTACACTGCATTGCCAAGACCAACTATTTCCATGAATGTTATAATTATTGCATAGATTTCTATGTGTATGATGACACACACTTTATTATGCACGTATATAACACATAAAAGAAAACACCGTAATACTCACAGTTGTAGCCAGGTGCAATACGATGTTGAGCTTCAAGGCTCGCCAATGTGATGTGGAAAATAATGTGCAGCAACAGGAAGGAAAGACTGATGAAGCACAGAGACTTCAATAACCGTCCTGTATGTCCTAAGGGATAAAAAGTACAGAGATTGTGAGAGAGCTTAAGAGGAAACACACTGGTGCTCTCTTGTACATGTTTCTGTATAACCTATTAGGTAGACCAACTTAAAAGTATATAGAGTGTAATAATTATCACCTTAATTATTAGTGTATAGTTAAATGGTATCTTATTCCCTTTGTAATATCATATATATGGGTTTATATTTATTAAAATTTCACTGTAAAAGAAAGATAATTTCCTATTTATCATATGACGCATTACAGTGGCACTAGAAAAAGGTCCTGGCCCAAAAAATTTTATAAGGAAGTGCTGCCAACTTTGAAAGGACAGGTAACTCCTGTCTTAGAAAAGTAATTCTAGGAAGTAGAAAAGGAAGAAAAGTTATCTAAAACATTTTATGAAGTTGCAGTAACTTTAATTTCAAAATCAAATAAGGCTAGAAAAGAAAATTATAAGCCCATGTTATTCATAACAGATATGAATTATTTTTGTAAAATGTGTCAACCAACTGAAATTGCATAGAAAAAATATAATACATAGGCTAAGGTTTATTGCAGAAAAACCCCAAAAGTGTAGTTAACATTAACAAATCAATAAGTATAATTCACACACTAGTGGGTTGCTATCATGGTTTTCTCAATAGGTACCAAAGAAATGTTTCATAAAGTTCAAAACCTAGTTATAATTTTTTAAAACATAAAAAACAGGAATAGAAGGAAACATCCTTAAAGGATTTATAACAAAACAAACATCCTGTTTATGGTAGAATTTTAGACATAGTCCCACCAGTATCAGAGAATGATCAAGGCCACTTGATATGAATGCCATTAATTAACATATCACTGGATATACTGGTCAATGCCATAAGAAATACAATGAAGAGTGTTAACTAGAATTATTTCCAGATACTACGATCAAATGGAATTATTTTCAGATAACATATCATCATCAACAGAGAATGCCAAACTAAATCCATGACCAACTATTAGAATATAAAAATTTAGGAAATGATTCAGATACAAAATCATCTTACAAAAATAAATATACTTCTTCATTAACAATAATAAAAAAGAATAAGATGCAATTTTATTTGCAAAAACATTGTAAAAGTTTTATCAATGTCTCAATTTGGCTAGGCTGTAAGTCACAGTTATTTAATCAAATACAAATCTAGGCACTGCTGTGAGTTTACAGATGTCACGAAAGTCCATAATCAAAGAGGTTAACTAAGGGATACTAACCTCCATAACCTGGGAAGACATGATTCAATCCACTGGAAGGCCTGAAAACTAGTCGGAGGTGTGTGTGTGTGTGAGTGAGAGAGAAGAAACTGTCAACTTGTGGAGAGTAACTTTACCTTGTGCACATGATGTTCTCTTCCTGACAGCCTGCACTACTGACTGTGAACTTCCTTAGCCAGCTTATATATCAATTGTGTAAGCCAATTCCTTGTAATAAATCATAGGGGAACATAAATCATATATATGTGTATATATGTATATATTATATATTAATAAAACACCTGTGGAAACTGCTACACTTGTTGGTCCTTGACTGATCTTTTTTTTTTAAAGTGTTATGTCATAGTTTCATTGACAGTTTTTTTGTTCTTTTATAGTGACATAAAATAATGGCATCTTATGTAACACATAATAGATATGAAATCTTTAAAATATTAGCAAAATAGACCCATTAATATATGAAAAAGATAATATATTGTATCTAAGTTGGGTTTAATCCCAAAAATGTGAGATTGTTTTAACTTAAGAAATGAATTAATGTAATTCACCATAGTAGCAGATTAAAATAGAAGTAGCATTTGATCTTCTACTTAAGTGAAGAAAAAGGCTCTGAAGAAAATTCAACATCCAGGCATGATAATACTCATGGCTGACAGTATAACCTAGTGTGATGGTTAATACTGAGTGTCAACTTGATGGGATTGAAGGACGCAAAGTATTGTTCCTGGGTGTGTCTGTGAGGGTGTTGCCAAAGGAGATTAACATTTGAGTCAGTGGACTGGGAGAGGCAGACCAACCCTCAATCTGGGTGGGTACCATTTAACCAGCTGCCAACGCGGCTAGCATAAAAGCAGGCAGAGGAACGTGGAAGGACTAGACTGGTTAAGTCTTCTGGCCTCCATCTTTATCCCATGCTGGATGCTTCCGGCCCTCAAACATCCGTCTCCAAGTTCTGCAGCTTTTGGACTTTTGGACCCATACCAGTGGTTTGCCAGGGACAGTTGGGCCTTCAGCCACTGACTGAAGGCTTCACTGTCAGCTTCCCTACTTTTGAGGGTTTGAGACTTGAACTTCCTTACTCCAAGCCTACAATCCAAATACCTCCCATCAGGCCCCACGTTTAGCACTGGGGATCAAATTTCAACATGAGATCTGATGAGACGTCAAACATCCAAACTGCATCAGTAGGCATATTTGTCTTGTTCTTGATTTCAAAGAAGTAGCTTTCAAAAGTTCTATTATGCAAAATTTTACAGCAGTTTTTTGCTTATTTGTTTGAAAATACCCATTACTAGGTGTATTAGGGCTCTCGGGAGGGACAGGACTAATAAGATAGATGTATATATCAAAGGGAGTTTATTAAGGAGTATTGACTCATGCAGTCACAAGGTGATAAAAGTATTTAAGAATTGACCTAAAAAAGAATGCTTAAGAAAGACCTTTATTGACAAAACTGTAAAAAAAAAAAAAAAAAGTAAAACAAATAATAGGTATAAATAAGTGAAGAGATCTGTTACATTCATGAATGAGATGACTCAATATGACAAAAATGTCAAGTTCCCCCAAATTTAGTCTAAAAATTCAGTATGGTTTAAAATAAAATGCCAGTAGATACTTTTACACCTTCAACAAGTATATTTCAAAATATATAAGAAAAGAATGCTCTGAAGATTTCAACAAACATTTTAAAAATACACTTGGAAAAATAAGACTCTGAATTGCCATGTCAATTTTGAAATTTTGAAGAATAAGATCAAAAGTGGGTGAGGTTGGTGTATCATAGCAAATATTAAAATGTGCTACAAAACCATATGTTTGTTTATTTATTTACTTTTTGGAGACAGAGTCTCACTCTGTCACCCAGGCTGGAGTGAGGTGGTGTGATGTTGGCTCACTGCAATTTCCACCTCCCAGGTTCAAGCGATTCTTGTGCCTCAGCCTTCTGAGTAGCTGGGATTAGAGGCGTGTACCACCAAACCTGATTAATTTTTCTATTTTTAGTAGAGATGGGGTTTTGCCATGTTGGCCAGTCTGGTCTCGAACTCCTGACCTCAAGTGATCCGCCTGCCTCAGCCTTCCAAAGTGCTGGGATTACAGGCATGAGCCACCGTGCCTGGCCAAAACCGTAAGTTTAAACAAACAGAAACTTAGATTCCTTAGAGAGAGGAAAAGAAGTCAATTGGAATACCATATATTGCTCAGAAACATACCAGTTTATTTATATTAACTTGATAAATGTCAAAGTCAGCTCTACAAATGGAGAGGAAAAAGGACAGAAATGGTATCAGCAAGATGGCAGAATAGGAGGTTTTGGCTGTCATTTCCACAGAAACACCAATACTGGCAACCACCCATGGACAGGAATATTTTTGTGGGAGCCCCAGAATCTGACAGAGTTTCCAGCCCTACTGTGGAACAAAAAACCCAAGAGTAAAAATATCAAACAGGATAAGTAGTTTCACTTTACCCATGTCACCCCTCCCCGAAGGTGGCACAACTTGGCATCAACAGAGGCCTGATTGACCTGCAATTTCCACTACTAGGGGAAGTGAGTGATGTGTGTGCCTAATTTTTGCGGTCCTGTGAAATGCTACCTAGCTGGGAGGTCCATTCTGTCTCACTTCGCCCAGAGCACTGAAGGAATCAGCCTAGGAGCAGGGAGAAGAGAGTGCACAACAACTGTTGTGCAGTTCTCTACAGCCAGTCACAGTCTCTACTAATCAGCTCACAGACTCCACAAAGAGACCCACCACTGAACCCCACAGGATGACTTGCCTGAGGACCCCCACAACCAACTGATGAACTTCCCCAGCACCCTGTGCCACCCTCTCCTATGGAAAGCACCCTGCACATCCCTGTGCATGGCCTGCACAAGCTCCTTCAGATATCACATGGATCTCAACACGTACAAATATTAGCATCTGGCTTGACTCTACTGGTGAGGGAGAAGGTATATAACATTAAGTACTTCAGGGCATTGCCTTAGGGAATATAAATTGAATGCTGTCAGTACCAGGCCTGGTTTTGTTGGATACAGAGAAGGCACACAATCCTAAGATTTCTTTCTTAATAAGGAATAAGAAGAATGGAGCAGGTGCATCCATAGAAAAGTTCTGAGAGACTCCCAGAATCTCTAACCAGGTTCACTGGTGAAGATCCTTCTGGCCCAAAGTCAGTCAGTAAATACTGGAGAAGGTGACTACTTCTTCAAATTTTAAGACATCTTTTTAAAAATTCAAGAAAATGAAGAATCACAGAAAATTCAAAAATTCAAGAACATGAAGATTCAAGAAAACATGACATCACCAAAGGAACAAAATACAGCTCTAGTGGCTGACTCCAAAGAAATTAAGATTTACAAATTAGCTGACAAAGAATTCAAAATAGCCATCTTAAAGCTCAGTGAGCTACGAGGGAATACAGATAAACTACTAAATTAAATTTTTAAAAATTTATTAACAAAATGAGACATTCAACCATAAGAAACCAGAATGAAGAACCAAACAAAACTTATGGAGCTAAAGAATACAATGACTAAACTGAAAAATTTAATGGAGAGTTTCAACAGCAGACTTGATCAAGCAGAATAACATCAATGAACTTAAGGACAGATTATTTGAAATTATCCAGTAGAGGAACAACCACACACAAAATAATGAAAAACAGTTTTTAAAAGCCTATGGGATGTATGGGACATTATCAGTTGAACCCATATAAACACTGGTGTTCAAGAAGAAGTAGAGAAAAATAAAGGGGAAGAAAGCTTACTTAATGATATAATGACAGAAAGCTTTCCAACCCTGTAGAGTGAAACAAACATACAGATCCAGGAAGCCCAAAGGATTCTAAAGAGGTTGAGTAAAAAGAGGTCTTCATAGAAAAGCATTATGACCAAATTGTCAAAAGTCTTAAAAAAAGAATTTTGAAAGCAGCAAGAGAAAAGCAACTTGTTACATACAAGGGCACCTTCAAAAGGCTATCAGTAGATTTCTCATCAGAACTCTTACAGACCAGGAGAGAGTGGGATAATATATTCAAAGTGCCAAAGGAAAAATGTGCTAACCAAGAATACTATATCTGTCAAAGCTGTTCGCCAGAAATGAAGAACAAATACTTTCTCAGAAAGGTAGAAGCTGGGGGAACTTACAACCACTAGAACCGCCTTGTAAGAAACGCAAAAGGAAGTTCTTCAAAATGAAATTGAAAGACACTAATCGGCAACCTGAAAACATATGAAGGTATAAAACTCACTGGTAGAGATAAGTTAATTTTCAAATTTAGAATACTGTAATGGTGATATGTAAATCATATTGAATTCTAATATAAAAGTTAAAATACAAAAGTATTAAAAATAACTATAGTTAAAATAATTTGCTAATAGATATAAATAGAAAAGATGTAAATTGTGACTCTAATAAGCAAAAGTGCATGGGAGTGAACAAGTAATTTTTGTGTGTGATTGAAATTAAGTTGTTATTAACTTAAAACAGATTGTTATGTGTGATCCAATATTCCCAATACCATTTATTGAAGAGACTTCCCTTTCCCCATTGTGTATTCTTGGAGCCCTTGTCAAAAATTAGCTGACCATACATGTATGGGTTAATTTATCAGGCCTCTATTCTATTCCATTGTTCTATTTGTCTGTTTTTTTATGCCAGTAGCATGGTGTTTTAATTCCTATAGCTTCATAATACAATTTGAAATCAGGAGGTGTGATGCTTCCAGCTTTGTTCTTCCTGAAAAAGAATGTTTTAGCTATTTGGGGTCTTTTATGGTTTGTTTTATATAAGACTCATGATAATTGCAAAAGACAAACCTGTAGCAGATACGCAAAAGATATAAAGGAATCAAAGCACACCACTACAAAAATCATCAAATCACAAAATAAGGCAGGAAGAGAGAAAGAATGGAGCAAAGAAATTACAGAACAGTCAGTAAATAATTAACCAAATGTCAATAATAGGTCCTTACCTATCAATATTTACTTTAAATGTAAATGGATTAACTGTTCCCATTAAAATATATAGGGTAGCCGAATGGATAAAAAATAATCCGGCTATACACTGCGTACAAGGAACACACTTTATGGACACACATAGGCTGAAAATAGGATGGAAAAAGATATTTCTGCAATGAAAAGACAACAGGTTTGGGTATTCTCATATCAGACAAAGTACACTTTAAGTCAAAAACTCATACAAAAAAAAACTTAGGAATACATAGCTTCACTGTTGAACTCTACCAAATATTTAAAGACGGACTAACAGCAATCCTTTTCAAACACCTCCAAAAAATTAAAGAGGAGGAAATACTTCTAAACTCATTCGATGAGGCCAGTATTGCCTTGATATCAATGACAGAAAAGAATTCTACTAGAAAAGAAAATTACAGGCCAACATCCCTGATGAATATAGGGGTAACACTACTCAACAATATACTAGCAAACTGAATTCAATGGCACACTAAAAGGATTATATACCATAATCAAGTGGAATTTACTTCTGGATTGTAAGGATGATTCAACATACACAAATCTATAAATGTTATATACCACATTAACAGAATGAGTGATAAAAATCTCAATAGATGCAAAGAAAAGCATTTAGCAAAATTCAACATCTTTTCATAATGAAAACTTTCAACATATTAGATATAGAAGGAATGTACCTTAACACAATGAAAACCATATATTATAATACCACAGTTAACATGATACTCAAAGGTGAAAAGCTGAAAATTTTTCCTCTAACATCAGGAACAGTAGCACACTCTTGCTACTTCTATTTGACGTAGTATGGGAAGTACTAACCAGAACAGTTATGGAAGAGAAAGAAATAAAAGACATCTAAATTGACAAGGAAGGTATTAAATTGTTTCTGTTTTTAGATAATATAATATGTTTTGAAAAACCTAAAAATCTACCAAAAAACTATTAGAACTAATAAACTCAGTAAAACAGCAGTTAATGAAATAAAAATAAAAAAATGATTGTGTTTCTGTACACTGACAATAAGTTTTTCAGAAAAAAATTAACAAAACGACTTACAATAGCATCAAAAAGAACAAATACTTAGGTGTAAATTTACCAAGGAGGTGAAAGAACTGTACATTGATTAGTATAAAACATTGTTGAAAGAAATTAAAACAAATACAAATAAATGAAAAATATATCCCATGTTCATGGACTGGAATAATTAATGTATTTAGGACGCCCATACTGCCAAAAGGATTTTACAGATTCAATGCAATATCTATCAAAATTACAATGACATTTTTCACAGAAATAGAAAAAATAATCTTAGCATATGTATGGAACCACAGAAGACCCCCAAATAGCTACAGCAATCTCGAGGAAGAAGAACACAGCTGGAAGCATCACATTTTCTGATTTCAAATTATACTACAAAGCTATAGTAATTAAAACAGTATGATACTTACATAAAAACGGACACACAGAAAAACAGAATAGAGGAGAGACCTGAAAAGTTAACCCACAAATGTATGGTCATCTAATTTTTGACAAGGGCTCTAAGAATACCCAATGGGGAAAGGATAGTCTCTTCAATAAATAGTATTGGGAAAATTGGATTACTATGTACAAAAGAATAAAATTGGGCCCTTATCTTACACCATATACAAAAATCAACTCAAAATGTATTAAAAATAAGAAATTACAAAGCACCCAGGAAAAAACATAGGGAAAAGATTTCTTGACATTGGTTTTGGCAATGACTTTTTGGTTACAACACCAAAAGCACATGCAACAAAAGCAAAAATAAGTGTAATTACATGAAATTTAACAACTTCTGCACAGGAAAAGAAACAATCCCTAAAATGAAAAAGTAATATATGGAATTGGAGACAATATTTGTAAACCATATATCTGTTAAGAGGTTAATATACAAAATATATAAGGAACAACTGAATAATGAAAAAACAAATAACCACATTAACAAATAGGCAAAGGACCTGAATAGCTATTTCTCCAAAGAATACATACAAAGAACTAGCAGATATACAAAGAACTGGTCGACATCACTAATTATGAAAGAAATGCAAATCAAAACCACAAGTGAGATACCACCTCTGCTGTGGTCTGAATGTGACCCCCAAAATTCATATGTTGAAACTTAATTACCCATGTGATAGTACTAAGAGGTGGAACCTTTAGGATGTGATCAAGACATGAGGGTTGAGCTCTCATGTATAAGATTAGGGTCTCTCTATAAGTGTTGAGAAAATGTATTCATTCCCATTCAGCCATTTTGCCATGTGAGGACACAGTGTCCATCCCCTCTGGAGGATGAAGCAACACAATGCCATCTTGGAAGCAGAAAGACCAGGCTCTCACCAGACACCAAAGCTGGAGGCATGTTGATTTTGGACTTCCCACCTTCTAGAACTACGAGTAATAAATTTCTATTCTTTATAAATTACCCAGTCTGTGGTATTTCATCATAGCAGCACAAATGTATTAAGAAAGCCTCATACCTGTTAAGATGACTATTTTTGAAAAACAAAAGATAACAAGTGTTGGGGAGGGGGACATGGAGAAAAGAGAACTCTTATATACTGCTGGTGAAAATGTAACTTGGTAGATCCATTATGAAAAATAGTATGGAGGTTCTTAAAAATTAAAAACAGAACTGCTAAACAATCCCACTTCTGGGTATATATCCAAAATAACTGAAATCAGGATCTCAAAAACCTATCTGCACACCCATGTTTACTACAGCATTATGCAAAACAACCAAGATACGGAAACATTCTAAATGTCCACCGAAGGGAGACTGGATAAGGAAATTGTGATCTATACATACATAGAATATTATTTACCCTTAACAAAGAAGCAAATCGTGCCATTTGCAACAATATGACTAGACCTGGAGGGCATTAAGTTAAGTGAAATAAGCCAGACACAAACAAATACTACATGATCTCACGTATATGTGGAATCTAAAATAGCCTAACTTGTAAGTTTTTCCCCGTGTCCCTAAAGTCTATTATATCATTCTTTTGCCTTTGCATCCTCAAAGTTTAGCTTCCATTTATGAGTGAGAATATGCAATGTTTGGTTTTCCATTCCTGAGTTACTTCCTTTATAATAATAGTCTCCAAGCCCATCCCAGTTGCAGTGAATGTCATCAATTCATCCCCTTTTATAGCTAAGTAGTAGTCCATCATATACATGTTTCTTTATCCACTTGTTGACTGATGGATTGATGGGCAATTCCCATTTTTGCAATTGCGAATTGTGCTGCTATAAACTTGCACGTGCAAGTATCTTTTTCGTACAAGGACTTCTTTTCCTCTTGGTAGATATCCAGTAGTGGGATTATTGGATCAAACGGTAGTTAGTTCTATTTTTCGTTTTTTTTTTTTTTTTTGAGACTGAGTCTTACTCTATTGCTCAGGCTGGAGTGCAGTGCTGTGATCTTGGCTCACTGGAACCTCCATCTCCAGGGTTCAAGCAGTTTTCCTGCCTCAGCCTCCCGAGTAGCTGGGATTACAGGTGCACGCCACCATGCCCGGCTAATTTTTTTTTTTTGTATTTTTAGTGGAGACAGGGTTTCACCATGTTGGTCAGGCTGGTCTCAAACTCCTGACCTCGTGATCCACCCGCCTCGGCCTCCCAAAGTACTGGGATTACAGGCGTGAGCCACTGTACCCGGCCTACTTTTTGTTCTTTAAGAAACCTCCGCACTGTTTTCCATAGTGGTTGTACTAGTTTACATTCCCACCAGCAGTTTAGAATTATTCCCTCTTCGCCAGGCACAGTGGCTCACCCCTGTAATCCCAGCACTTTGGGAGGCCAAGGCAGGTGGATCACCTGAGGTCAGAAGTTCAAGACCAGCCTGACCAACAAGGTGAAACCCTGTCTCTACAAAAACTACAAAAATGAGCCAGGTGTGATGGCAGGTGCCTTAGTCCCAGCTACTTTGGAGGCTGAGACAGGAGAATTGCTTGAACCCAGGAGGTGGAGGTTGCAGATCTCAAAAGCCAAGATCGCACTACTGCACTCCAGCCTGGGCAACAGAGTGAGACTCCATCTCAAAAAAAAAAAAAAAAAAAGTTCCCTGTTCATCATATCCATGCCAACATCTATTTTTTTTTTATTTTATGACTATGGCCATTCTTTCAGGAGTAAGGTGGTATGACATTGTGATTTTGATTTGCATTTCCCTGATCGTTAGTGATGCTGAGCATTTTTTCATATGTTTTTTGGTCATTTGTATATCTTGTAAGAATTATCTATTCATGACTTTAGCCCACTTTTTGATGGGATTGTTTGTTTTGTTCTTGCTAATTTGTTTGAGTCTGTTGTAGATTCTGGATATAAGTCCTTTGTCAGATGTACAGATTGTGAAGATTTTCTCCTACTCTGGGGGTTGTCTGTTCACCCTGCTGACTGTTGCTTTTGGTGTGCAAAAGCTCTTTAGTTTCCACATAAAACTCTACTTTGGTGGTAAGAAATCAAGCTAAATAAGTTGATTACATTGTAGAGTGAGGAGAGAAAACTTCGAGAAGTCCACTTAAAATACTGAGATACCATAAGTTGAATATCTCTCAGGTCCACATTAAACAAACCTATTCTGGAGAAAGTTATTTCCCAGTAGCCCAAGAGAAGTTTCCATTAAAACCTGTGCAATTGTTATCTGTCAGTCAAAGCTGTACCATGAAAAACCACCTCACGTAGGCCTCTTTCCAATGATTGTGTTCACCCCTGCCCTCCAGGGCTGTGGAGTTGCTGCCATGGGGCCACTATGCTGATTCTCTGCTTGCCCTGGACTTAGGACAGTTGTTTTTGTTGACTTGAAAGCCTCAGGGCATACTGCTCACATGAACCTAGGGCTGAGAAGCCCATAAAATGCTCTCAGGAAAATCATGTGATTGCTATAAAAAATGAAGCTTAAAGATCTAAAATTTCAAGGCCGGGCGCGGTGGCTCAAGCCTGTAATCCCAGCACTTTGGGAGGCCGAGACGGGCGGATCACGAGGTCAGGAGATCGAGACCATCCTGCCTAACACAGTGAAACCCCGTCTCTACTAAAAATACAAAAACTTAGCCGGGCGAGGTGGTAGGCGCCTGTAGTCCCAGCTACTCGGGAGGCTGAGGCAGGAGAATGGCGTGAACCCGGGAGGCGGAGCTTGCAGTGAGCTGAGATCCGGCCACTGCACTCCAGCCTGGGTGACAGAGCAAGACTCCGTCTCAAAAAAAAAAAAAAAAAAAGATCTAAAATTTCATAAAAGAAAACAAATAACTAAAATATCTTGTGTATTTCATTTTAAAATGCATTGTATTCAGATTTTTCCACATTTTGAAACAATAGACTTTGGGCAAGTAATCAGTTACTTAAATTAAAATTCAGCTTAATAAAATTGAATTGTATTAGCCTTTAAGACAAGCAAAAGTTTAAAATAAATGGAAGCATAAGAAAAGGAGAAATATCTTTTGATTTGTTCTCAATTCCACTGTAGTGTTTGTTGCTTTCACTGAAGAGAAGAAGACCCTCAGAGACATCTTCTTAAGATCAGTTAAATAATGTTTAAGTATATGCTATAAACAAGTAGGTTTTATTTGGCAAGTATTCCCTTATAGTAATATTTCTTGAGTGTAAAGGGATATATATGTATTAATTGAGGTGAAATTCACATAACAAAAAATAGATAATTTCAAGTTGAATAATTCAATACCATTTAGTCCATTCACCATGTTGTGCAATTATTTGGAAGTAAATAATTTCCAAAACATTGTCATCACTCCAAAAGCAGCCACTAAGCAGTTGCTCTCCATTTCCCCATCCCAACCCCTGGCAACCGTAAGTCAGCTTTCTGTCCCTATGGATTTTTCATATAAATGTAATCATACAGTATGTGGTCTTTTGTGTCTGGCTTTTTTCACTTGGTATAATGTTCTCAAGGCTCATCCACCTTGTAGCATGTATCAGTACTTTCTTCTTTTTATGGCTAAAAATTATTCCATTGTATGTAGGGAATTTTTTTCATCCATTCACCTATTTGGGTTGTTTATACAGTTTGCCTACTGTGAATAGTGCTGCTATGATCATGCATATACATGCATTTGTTTGAGTACCTGATTGCAATTATTTTATGTACATACTTTATACATACAGTTGCAAAAGTGAACTGCTTCTGCTGCTTTGAAGGCATCTAACTCCCACATCCCAAATTCATATCTCTGACCAAAGGAGCTGTGGAGAGGGGTCCCAAGAACTAAAGATTAAAGGAAAAATCCTTATGAGAAGAAAGCAAGAAAAAGTATCATCTAATTTGTTATAAATCACTGAGAGTCCCAGTGTTGCCCCAAATTATGCATTCAAGGAACAGCCCTCAAAAAGCCGTGAGACCTGAACTGTGACGTAAAGAACTGTCCAGCTCCCAAACTGATAACTGAATGGTGCATGTTCTGGAGAGATCCAAATATTATGGCAAAGGTTTTGAGAACTGAACTGACATTGGAATCACTACTCAGCGAGTGAGACAAAGCTTGAGACCAACCAGATTGACTGCCTGCTAAAAAAAAAAAAAAAAAGAAACAATGAAAATATGAACACTCCCCAGAAGATTTT
The DNA here is from genome assembly GCF_000951045.1 of Mandrillus leucophaeus. Lineage (NCBI taxonomy): Eukaryota > Metazoa > Chordata > Mammalia > Primates > Cercopithecidae > Mandrillus > Mandrillus leucophaeus. The sequence continues at coordinate 2,623,504 of NW_012102665.1, read as the reverse complement.
AATATGACCCAGAGTCACATAATATTCAAAATGTCCAAGATATAATCCCAAATTATTTGATATACAAAGAACCAGGAAAATCTGATCAATTCTCAATAGAAAAGACAATCAACAGATGCCAACCCTGTAATTACACAACTGTTGAAGTTATTAGAAAATGATTTTAAACCAACCATTATAACCAGGCTCCATGATGTTAAAGTAAACCATGTTGAAATAAATATAAAGATAAACGTTATCAACAGAGAAATACGAACTACAAAAATTAATCAAATAAAAAGTTTAACAACAGAAAAAATACAACACTGTATCTGAAATTAAAAATTCAGCTAATGTTCTCAACAGCAGAGTGGTAATGACAAAAAAAATGAGTTAGTAATGATGAAGAAATTAATAGAAGTTACCCCACCTGAAGAACAGAGAGCAAAAGATTGAAAGAAGTTAATAAAACCTCAGAGACTTAAGGGACAAAATAAAAAGGTCTATCATTTGTTTCATTAGAATTATCAAAGGAGAGAAGAAAGATTGGTTCAGAAAAAAATTTGGATAATATAGTATTTTAACATTCCAGAAATTTGGGAAGACATAATGTACACATTCTAATAAGCTCAGCAAATGCTAGGTAGGATGAGCTCAAAGAAACCACACCCAGATACATAACTAACCTGTTGAAAAACTAATATAACTAAAGAGTGAAAACAGAGAAAAATGTCACATTATGTGTAGGGAGAAAACTATTTAAAGACCACATATTTTTCATCACAAACTGTGAAGACTAGAATACAGTGGAATAACATCTTTAAATTTGCTAAAGAAAAGAATTATAAGCTTAGAATTTTATATCCTGTGAAACTATCCTTCAGGAATGAGGCAAAAAGAAGATATCCTCAGAGGAAGGAAAACTTACCTGCTATCAAAGCAATGCTAATGTAAATTATTCAGCCTGAAGGGAAATGGTACCAAAAAAACACTTGGAATTCATGAAACGAAGAAGAGCAACAGAAATGGATTAAAAAGATGTTTGTTTACACACACACACACACACACACACACACACACACACACACACCCCTTAATTATAGTCTTGCTCCAGTTAATCCATGGAATTTCTAGAACAAAAACCTCTCTTTTTTGGATTTGGAAATACTTGGTGTATACAGAAATAATTGAGGGTATTATGTTGCCCGTGTGTTTTAACTGGGCACCTTCATTTATATAAGAAATATGAGTATATTTAAAACTGAATAATCCAAAGATGTGTCACCTAATAAATATTCACTCACAACTCATGCTAACTCCAAAATGATTTCCAAAAGTAACCCAGACAACAGATTTGCAAAATAAGCTATCTACGGCTATAATGACATACCAAACTTACATACTATTTTTTCTGTGATTATTAGAATGCCAAAACAGAATAAATTTGATATTAATTTTAACTGAGAAAATTAACAAGGAAAGGAAGTAGTTTTTATATAAATTTTAACGCGTTTTATTCATACATTTTATTTATTTCCGATATATTTTCTCAAATACAGCAAAAAAGTAAAAAAGATTGTCAATGAGTAGATTCCAGTCTGGAACTGGGATTTAAACAAACGTATAAATCTAATGCCTCATTTACTCTACTTCTGAAAGTAATTCAGAGGCTATTTCCTTAGCCAACATTTCCGATTCTGTAGCTTTCAATGATTTAAATGTGGCATGCAAATGTGGAGGATCCATGGTTCTTCAGAGTGTGCCAATTTTTGTAAACTAAGTTTGAAGTTTTCCACTCAAGAAACGATTCATGCCAAAAAATGTCAGAAATTTTTAAAGGATAACTTTGAGCCTCCTCAGTGGAAAGGAAACAGAAAAAAAAATCAGTTTATAGATAAGTTAATGTATTGGATACCAAATCTGTGTAGAGTTTGAAGAGTTCTGGATGGATTTCAAAGTCTTCTTCAGCTCACCTCCAAGATGATATTTTGATCATTTACTTACAGCTCAATTAGGAAAACCTAGTAAAAGTACAGTTGGCCCTCCACATCTGTGGACTCCATAGCCAGTAGATTCAACCAACCATGGATGAAAAATATTTTTTCTGAAAAGATATTTTAGTCTGTACTGAACATTCACAGACCTTTTCTTTTCTTGTCCTTATTCTCTAAAAGAGATAGTATGATAACTATTTGCATAGTATTTATATAGTTTTTGGTATTATAAATAATCTAGAGATTATTTAAAATATATGGGAGAATAAGCATGGGTTATAAGCAAATATTATGCAATTTTATATAAGACACTTGAGCACGCACGGATTTTAGCGCCTTGGGGGACACTGGAAGCAATCACCCATTAATACTAACAGACAGCTGTACTGTGTAGCTCATGTACTTGAACTACATTAGAAAAAATGCCTTGCATTTGGAAAAACTATCTTGGAAAGCCAGTATTTATATTTAAAGAATTTCCCACAACTTTACGCTCCAGGTGGAACAAATAAAAAGCAAACTGATACATAAAACTGATAGTTTTCTTCTAAATTCTAAATGAGATTAAATACAAACACCTATGAGCTGGGAAGAATGTGCTGGGACTTCTAAATAAACTCAGATGTCAAGCTTGTAGGTTGAGTACATGAAGTTGCTAATACCTAACCATACTGACTTAGAAAAATGGCCATTTCATTGTTATCAAACTAATACAAATAGAAAGAAGGAACGTATGTCTACTTTCTATTCCATTGGAAATCTCATTCCGGCACTCTTCAAAACCCATTTTTGCTAAAAGGAGTGATTCACAGGGAAGCATTCTGGGAACATCACAAAAGCAAATGGAAGAATAAATGACAGCATCATTTCCCCTCCAGTTCCTTCCACCTTCACAAACTGGACTGAAAGTTTCCACTGCATGCCTTCAAGTGGGATATGGAATTCCCCACTGTGCCCCACCTCTAAATCCTTCCTTGCAAAAGTTCAACTTTCTATTTCCAATTTTTTATTGGCATCTTATGGAGCCAAAAGAAAGTAGGTTTTTCCCTCTTCCCTCCCATTTGGAACTATCATTTATTATCCTGGCTTTATATCCTATTATTTAATAACTTTTAAAGTGCTATAAAATCTGAAAATGTACTTCACAATGAAACTGATATAACCAGAGAGGAAGACAGTGCTCCAGGAGTACAGGGGAAGGATAGTTCAGGGACAAGGAAAGAGGACAGGGAGCTGCCAGCATCACCGGTCACCACTCCTTTTCCTACCTCTGAATGTGTCTTCGTGAGCAGGGCTCATTGCTTCTACAACACAGTCCACCGCAACCCTGAACCAAAGAGATCTGTTTCTGACCCCTGCACTGCACACTGTGTCTGACACTTGGGAACATGGACCTTGTAATGCCAGTGTCTGTCCTAGGCTGGCTTACCAGGAAATAAATCCTGAGATGGAGACTGAGTGCAGGATTTGGGGGTTTTGGGGGTGGCTCCCGGCAGGGACTCCCATGGAGAGTTCTGGGAGCAAACTGAGCCAAAAGAGAAGCTGAACGTGAGGCAGTGGCAGCAGAGCCCTCGGCCAGTCCTACAGGGAGCTCTGGAGCCCTCCAAAACTGTCTAGAATTGAGGGAAGGGTGCTGAGCCTCTGTATCCAACCCGACCCCCAGCACTGACCAGAAATTAAACATGGCCTGTCCCCAGACATGGGTGATACCTGGGCGAGACAGTTCCTACAGTGAAAGGCAACTATTGGAAAGGAACTCAGCTGTCAGGAGTCATGAGTCAACCACCCCTGGAACCTGGAAGAATACGTGTCTTGGTCATAGAGGGGATTGTGTGGCATGCCACAGAGCCATTTTGGTCATCTTGATCTGGATGGACATCGATTGTCCTCAAGTAGACATAAGCCTCCTGAAGGCAGGGCTGCCTCTAGCATATGGTCTCCAGCTCAGAAGGTACTTTATGGCTAACAGTGGATTTTTATGCATGGGTCATCTGGCCACGATTTCCTCAGCAGCTAGTAGAGAAGGCCAAAGTCAGCACGTCTTGCTAGGCATGCATCACAGAAAAAGTGACTCCTCTAGGGAACTTTAAAGCAAACCAGGTACCCTGAGGCATGGGGAGAGTGCAAGTTCTTGCTGCTGTCAGTCTTCTTTGACCCTGCTAGACATGACTTCACTGTGAGACAGTGAAAATCACGACTGTGATTATCCTCCATTCACCTCTGTAGCTCTATGCTGTTATGTGCTGCATGTGCATGTTTTCCCGAAATCAGAAGTAAGGATTTGCTCCTCTAAAATCTTTTGTCAGGCAGGGCTTGGTGGCTCGTGCCTGTAATCTCAGCACCTCGGGAGGCTGAGGCGGGTGGATCACCTGAGGTCAGGAGTTTGAGACCAACCTGGCTAACATGGTAAAACCTCATCTCTACTAAAAATACAAAAATTAGCCAGGCACAGTGGCTCAGGCACAGTGGCTCAGGCCTGTAGTTCCAGCCACTCAGGAGGCTGAGGCATGAGAACAGGTTGAACCCAGGAGGCAGAGGTTGCAGTGAGCTGAGATTGCGCCATTGTACTCCAGCCTGGGTGATAGAGTGAGATTCGAAAAAGAAAAAGAAGAATAAGAAGAAAAAGAAAAAGAGAAGGAAGGGAGGGAGGGAGGGAGGGAAGGGAGGAAAGGGAGGGAGAAAAAAAGACTTGGAAGGGGCCAAAACTTGCAGCAGAGTTGGAAATTCTAGAGCTTCTACCTGTAAGGGCCAGAGAGTAGATATTTTAGCCTTTGTGGGACACATAATCTCTGTTACGACGACTCAATTCTGCTACTGTAGCAAATAGTCATAGAACATACATGGACAAATTAATAATGATTGTAGCCCAATACAACTTTAGTTACGGACACTGATATTTGAATTTCAGATAATTTTCATGTGCCACAAAATAATTAATATTTTTCTCTTGATTTTCTCAACCATTTACATTACCTCCTAGGTTATACAAAATACAGTGGTGAGTAGAGGCTGGTTCGGCTGGCAGGCTGTAGTTTGCTGATCCCTGCCCTAGCTGGAGAAAGCATATTTGAAAGTAAAATGTTCATCAGTAAAAAGAAACCAAAAGGACTGTGTTTTGATATTCAAGAAATTCCCTAGGAGGCATTCCATTGATGATATCTGAGAGTCAGTCCTCACTTATGGGGAACACACAAAGCACAGTGTTGACCCATTTGCAACACGTCGTAAACACCAGCAGTCACTGTGTGCATTCACAGGGCTCAGCTCCCTGGAGAAGACCCCACACACACTTTCACTTTCTCTAATTTCACCATTTCCAGAAGGAAATTGGAAAAAATATCAGAGCTCAATTTGTAAAGATATGCCTAATATTCTTAATATTATGAGACAGTTGCTTTGTTGCAGTGTTTTATTGGAGGGGGGAAAAACATTCAGGCAGAGATGTGTTAGTTCACACAGAACTTTGTGTAAGCACACAATTCCCTGCTAAAGTCTGAAAAGCTAAACTATGGAAAGCAGGCCAAATTGGATAATCCAATTTCAAGCACCCCAATAAAACGGCTTTCCTCACACATGCTCATAGTCCTCCATGGGCAGGTTCAGCAGAAAACAGACCAATACAAACATCCAATGTGGATGTAAAGAATTTTCTTTTTTTTTTTTTTTGAGATGGAGCCTCCCTCTGTTGCCCATTCTGCCTCCCAGGTTCACGCCATTCTCCTGCCTCAGCCTCCCGAGTAGCTGGGACTACAGGCGCCCGCCAACACGCTTGGCTAATTTGTTTTGCATTTTTCATAGAGACAGGGTTTCACCGTGTTAGCCAGGATGGTCTCAATCTCCTGACCTCATGATCCGCCCGCCTTGGCCTCCCAAAGTGCTGGGATTACAGGCGTGAGCCACCGCGCCCGGCAAGAATTTTCTTTAGTAGAATCAATTGATTAACGAGTCCCACTCAAACAGAGGAAGTGAAGCAAGAGGCGCTCCTGCTACCAGAGGCTTCCTCCTTGAATGACCAACACCCGTTGCATGAGGTCGAGGACAGCCTTAAGCACAGGGAGATTCTATCCTGGGAGATGTCCCAGTGACCTGTCTTTGCCTTGTGCTCCCAGGTCTTCCTCCAGCAGGCGGATGGCACTTGGAGTCTGGGTGATGCAGTGAGGTTCCAGGATGTGTGTGGTATTAACTGGAGCGCTAAGGTAAGTTTCCATGTAAAACAGAAACCTCTGATCTAGCGTGTGTTTTTTTTGTTGTTGTTTGTTTTGTTTTGTATTTTTCGGGTTTTTTTTTTTTTTTTTGCCAATTCAGTTAACAAACCACAGTAAATCCACACTTATCATCAGTAGGTTCCTGAAAACTGTGGCTTTAAGCAAAACAATGTATAGCGAAAACAATTTAACCATAGTCAAGTTGATCTAAACAAGAGTTAAACTCCTAAGGCATATTTCTGGACACAAAAACATCACCAAACTTCTAAATAAGGACAAAACACTTCTATTAAACACCTGAAATAAATGTAAACTACACATACATTTAAGAAAGATTAATGAAAGCAAGTCAGATAACAATTTACCTGCTTATTCTAGTTCAGGGTTGCAGGAGGCTGGCGCTTAACCTTGAAGCTCAGGGCACCAGGCGGGCACCAGCCCTAGCCAAGACACCATCCCATCTTGGGCACACTCACACACTGGCACTCAGACTGGGACCATGTGGACACACCAATTTATCTAACATGTTCAGCTCTGGGACGTGGGAGGAAACCAGAGTACCCAGAAAAATCCCACGCAGACCTGGGGAGAACAAGCAAACTCCACGTAGGCGGTAGACCTGGAAGAAAAGTGGTATTTTCCCCCTCATTAACATTAGAACAAACAACATTAAACTACATTTTTCAGGGACCTGCTAAATAGGACTGATGGAAGAGAATTAACAGTCACTATTTTTGTTGCTTTTACTTTTTTTTCTAATCCATGTATGACTTCCACAACTTTGACCCTAAACAAATGATGGTTTCCATGTTTTTCTGCAAAGGCCTGAGAAGGGGTAGGGGGTAAGTGTGGGCCTGCCTGCAGAAACTCCCTGACTGCAGACACTTTCTTACTGCAGGAATTTCCTGTCCCATGCCCTGTTCGTTCCCAGGGATCTATGAAAAGCACATGGGTTAGAGGTGTGAGTAGTGACACCCCTGAGGACTGTGAGGGGCTCCAGGTGTACCATTCCTGAGTCCCCCTGGATGGAAATACTGCAGATTTCAGAGAAGAACAGAAGAGAGAGGAATTAATGTAGATGTTTACCTGATACAGCTTCAAAATTTCCAGATTGGGGGCTTGGCCCTACTCCATCTCTGATTCTGGGATTTCACACATTTCTCAGACTGAATTGTCACCCCCCCTCACTCCCACCCCACACTTCTTTTCAAAGGACTACATTATCAATCCATCTATCTCAGGGAGTAGCCATGTGGGAAAGAAAGGTATGAGTCATTTTTTTTTTTGATGATTCAGAACATGAAAAGTATGGTTTAATGTTCATACAGTTGCTCTCCACCCAGTTGCCTTAGGGAATTAGTTTCAAAAGGATAAGGAAGGGAGAAAACACAAAATAAACCAATAATATACAAGAAACGGCTGCTTTGTTGATGAAGCTGTCAAAATCAGAAGGGAGACTCTTGTGAAGAAATTTTGAGGCTAATGGATCTCATTGCTGAGAACTTCAATTCTCTTGATAATCCATTGTTCAAAGGAGGTAAAAAGCATCCTACAAAAATGTGTATTTTCCTAAAATACACATTTTAAAAAATGACATTCAACAAAATGCAGTTTTGTCAGAGAAGTCATTTCCATATTGTTTCATTTAATTGATTTGTGCATTTCCTACTGTGACCGGACTGTAAGCTTCTTGAGAGCAGGAGCCAAGTGCCATGCCTCTCTGGACACTCCTGAGCGTCTAGCATGGGGCTTTGCACATGAGATAGCCCATTAAATGTTGACTGAGAGGCTATCATAGTAAATGCAAATCACAATAATGAGAAAAGGTGATCCCTATGTGGTGATTTCAATATATGCTGGCAAGAACATTCCACCTCAAGCCAACAGGAAGTCCTCACAGACTTCTTGTTATTTTATGCAACCAGTTTGCCAAATTCTGCCCCAAGGGACCTACAAATGGTAATGAATGGGGGAAAAACAATTAGGCTATTGAGTCCATTCCCCTTCACATCAGCCTTCCTCTCTGTGGAGCATTCTTCCAGCAATTACCTAGAGATGTCTCCTGTACAGAGTTATCCTGCAATTCCTTTAGGAAAATAATAAATTTGACTCTGATAAAAAGTTCCTACCGTGCTACACTTCATTCTCCTCTGCCCAATATAACTTTGTGTTTGTCTTTTATTTTTTTCCTTTGACATATCTTTGGAAGAAATGTAGTTTAGCTCAACAAGTATTGAGTATCAGGCATGAACAGTTACAGAAAGGACTTACTGCCTCCAGTTCACGCTGATTGAGGTTCAGCGCCTTGATCAAGGAGCTGCCTCAGGGGTGCTGGGGGCATCATTACACACCCGAGAGGGTGCTCATCAAAGACAGGTGTAGATTAGGGACTGCAGCCTGCTTCCCGTCTTCCTTGGGCTCCTTCACTCATGCATTCCCAGTGGCGTGAGAGGCCCAGCTTAACTGGCCAGGAGGAGGGACTTTCTGTGCTGTCAACTTCTTGTTTTTCCCACAAAGAACACACACCAGGTTACTATGACTAACTGCCTTGTGACCTGCTGTGTTTATTCTCCTTAACCCTGAGCTGTGCTTTCATGCCCTGGAAGCCAGGCCAGGCAGCTGTCAGCCTGCATGGACTTCTGTGTGTTGTTCGTATGTACACGCAAAGAGCAGTGACTCATCTACAAAGGGAGTCTCCAGTAAAAGGCTTAGATTATCCTCCACTTCTCGTTCCATCACATTTTAGGAAACAAACCTTCTTATTAATTTGTCTTCATTGCTATAATGATATTTTTTCATTTATCTATAAACTGGCAAGAAGGCAATTCCATTTCTCTCGTTGGATCTTACATGCCTATCTCTTTCCCTTGGCTCAGGTCTTGGAACAGATTTCGACCTCTCAGGAAGACCCCTGGTCATCCAAGCTAAAATGCGAACCATCTCCCCAACTGCTTTTTATCACAGTACCCTGTTTTGTACACTTCACCACTTCACTACTTGTAATTATCTTTTCTTAATTGCTTACTCTCTCAAGTGTAAGTTTCACAAGTGCAAGGATTCTGTTTGTCTTGCTTGGTTACCACTGAATTCCCAATGCAAAGAAAAGGACTTAGCAGGCAGCATACAATATATAGTGATTGAATAACTGAACAAATGAACGAAATATATCAGGTGACGCTCATAAGTCAATGTTAATCAGCACAGCCTTGTGGCTTAAGATCTTAGGGAACACAATGTAAAATCTTTAGCTTTCATGGGGGCAAAAGACTGAAGGAAGCAGAACATTAGTATATGGCAAAGAAGGGAACAACCACTCTTTGCCTCCTCAGAGTTAAATTCATGGAGATCCAAACTTTACCTCCTATTGGTCTATTAGCTTTCCATTTACCCTCCCACATCTGCTATGAAACAGAGCAGCCAGCCCAAGGCTAGAAATCCCTCCTTCCCATCATCTTCAAGTCTATTCAGTCCATTCTTTCCTTTCTTTCCTCCTCCCCTTCCTCTCTCCCTCATGCTCTCCCTCTCTTCCTTCCTTCTTTGGTATATGAATCTTCAGGTACATCCCTTTCTGTCTTATCTATTATTTGACTATGAAGTATGTTCTTCGTAAAAAATTATTCCCTAGTAGTCTAAAAAATATCTTAAAGTATCCTTTTTATCATATTACTTATATATTTTTTATTTTTTATTACTATGGGTATATAATAGTTTAACATTTTTATCGAGCACGTGATATTTTGAAGCCAGCATACAATGTGTAATGATCAAATCAGGGTAATTGGGATGTCTATCACATCAAACATTTATTATTTCTTTGAATTGGGAACATTCCAAAACTACTTTTCTATTTATTTTGAGATATACAATAAACTATTGTTAACTATAGTCTCCCTATTTTGCTATCAAACACTAGATTTTATTCCTTCTATCTAACTGTATTTTTGCACCAGGGCTTCTATCATTTAGAAGATGAAAAGGTGTGCTCAGATTTAAAAAGTATTCTCAAAAACAATGATGAATTGAATTCCCAGATTTAGTCATAACAAACTCACTTAAGGAAAGTTAACAAATACAGCTTTCATAAAGTTACATTTGTTAACGTAAATGCTTTAAGTCTCTTTTCTAGCATAAAACATAGGTTAAATAAATTGAAATGCATAGATCTTAAGTATACAATTCAATGAGTTTTAGCAAATGTATGCATATAGGGTTCCACCATGAGAATCAGGATCTGGAACATTTATATTACCCAGAATGTTCCTCATATGCCTTTCACTCAGTTCTCACCTATTCCACAGATTTAAGGATGTCAATAAGCCCTAAGTATCATAAGCACAAAGAAAAAAATCACTTGTAGATACATTATAGTCAAATTACTGAAAGTCTTAAGATGGAGAGAAAATTTTTAAAGAAGCCAGAGGAAAAAAAATACATTAAGTAAGGGAGGGCAATGAAAAAACCGATGACTAAAATAATCAAAAACATTGGAAACCAGATGTTGGAACGACAGATAAGAATGCTGAACTGAGGGGGGTGGCAAAAAATTTCAACCAAAAATTTTATATCTAGCAAAACTATCCTTTGAAAATGAAGGCAAATGTAAATATATTTTCAAACAAACAAAATCCAAAAGATTCACAGCCAAAAGGAATGCTAAAAGTTCTTCAGGAAGGAAAACCACACTCAATAGTAACCTTGATCTACAAGAAGAAAAGAAGAGCACAGAAATGACAAATATGTGAATAAATATAAAACGTGTGCCCCACCAGCTGAAGTCAGGCAGAGCTTCCAACTTCCTTCAAAGGACACATCTTTCTCCTCACTTGACAGGCACCTCTGTACTTGACAAAAGGGCAATATATGTACATATGTGGAATATATAAGCCTGGGAATCCTTTTACCAATGTTTTTTGTTTCCCATCAATTACTTGGTGGGCAGCAAATTCATTGAATTTGGAAATGTTGTCTTAAAAAGGAATCTTTTTGCTAAATTGTCTAGACATTGACCAAACTACCTTTGCCTCTGAGCTGCAATTCATGTTGCAGCCACAGCAGCAACCTCTGTGCTAATCATGCAAGATGCTTGTCTCTGCATTGAAAATAGGCCCATGACACTCTAGCACCAGTTACTGTCCAATCAAGGTATATCAAAGCAAATCCCAAACACACACCCTTGTCTTAATTAGTTCACATTGTCTGCTGCTAGTTAACCCTCAGGACAACCTAACTTCCTGGCCAACTGCACAAGTTATGGACCAGCAACAACTTTCCCAGTTCCCAGATTGCTTGCCTGTGTGAGCCTGTCTTTGGTTATCCACTGGGCCCACTCTTGTTTAGTTCACTGGCTTCCAAAACATGACTTGGCTTCTGACCCTGGGTAACTGATGTCTCCGGACTTCTAGCCCTGACTGTCTAGATTTCTCATTGCTTTTGTGGTCCAAAGTTCCATCTTTTGCCTATCTCTTAATCATTTCCTGATCCATTTTAACATTTGCTGACTGCATGCTATATGCCAGAATTATGTCGGGTGCTATGGTGACAGAGGTAAACAACACCCAGTCCCTGCAGTGGGAGCCCTCAAGTTTCAGAGGGGGGTGACAGGCCAGCTAGTTGATTTAACGGTAAGTGGGTGTTCTAAAGGCTTAAGTTTCCAAGAAGTGTGCATTGCTCTGTACCAGCAATTAAAGATTATAAATATTTTGGAGTCCTCCTGACATCTATAGTAATAAATCTTTCAGCTGATTAATTCAATAGGGGAAACAGACATAGGAATCTTTTTACACAATAAAAATGGCGTCTTTACTGACTTCTCATATCATCCTTTGTACTGTGTTGAAGATTCAATTCTGTTACTTAACTACTTATGATTGTGTTCAAGTCCTTCAAAATCTCTGTGACCTACTGTCTTGCTACATACAGTTGGTGATTGTCTCAGGGTAGGAATCCTGGTAGGTTGCTCTTGCCACATCATTGTTATTTGCCTGGGCAGTGTATCCCAAGGACTCTTATTAAATAATTTTTTTTTTTTTTTTTTGGAGACGGAGTCTCGCTCTGTCGCCCCGGCTGGAGTGCAGTGGCGTGATCTTGACTCACTGCAAACTCCACCTCCCGGGTTCACGCCATTCTCCTGCCTCAGCCTCCCGAGTAGCTGGGACTACAGGCAAAAGCCATCACGCCCGGCTAAATTTTTGTATTTTCAGTAGAAGCGGGGTTTCACTGTGTTAGCCAGGATGGTCTCGATCTCTTGACCTTGTGATCCACCCGCCTCAGCCTCCCAAAGTGCTGGGATTACAGGTGTGAGCCACCGCGCCTGGCTGTTAAATAATTTTCAATTAATTGCTGAGTCTCTGTAGACTGCTGGGCTTCAAAAGCCCTGTCGTGCATTGAAGCCGCTTGGGAATCTTTAAGAATAGGATGGATGTCCAGACTCCACCCCCAGAAGTTCTGATTTCATTTTTCTGGGGTGGGGGCGAGATCATGGGTATACTCTAAAGTTCCCTTAGTGATTCCACAGTGAGCCAGGGCTGAAAACCGCTGTGCTGGAGATTCGGCTGAAGGGAGGTTGAGCCCAGCTCAGCTCATGGACTGGTTGAGGCGCGCGTGAGAGCAGCATATGAGAGTAGTAGCACATTTCTTCTCAGGAAACACTTAAGTCAGTCTCACTTTTCCAAGATCATTACACTCCTTTGGTATCATATGGAGTAATCATATATGTGGGCGCTATAAACATAAATGTCTTGTTATGGGTTAAATTGTGTCCCTTCATATGCTAAGTTCATATGTCAAAGTCCTAACACCCAGTACCTCTGAATGTGACTGTCTTTAGAGACAGGGCTTCTGAAGAGGTAATTAAGGTAGCAGAGGTCACAGAGGTGGGTCCTAATCCAGTATGCCCAGCATCCTTGTAAGAAGAGGAGACTAGGATGTGGACAGGCACAGAAGGAAGACCACATGGAGACACAGAGAGAAGACAGCCATCTGCAAGCCAAAGAGAGAGGCCTCAGGAGACATAAACCTGAAGACACCTTGATCTCAAATATCCAGCCTCCAGAGTGGCGAGGTAATAAACGTCTGCTGTTGAAGCCACTCAGTGGATGGCATTTTGTTATAGCAGCGAGAGTAAATGAATATGTACAGGCATTGCACGAAAAGAAAGGAAGAACTGTGAGGAGCTCCTGAAACCTCAAGATTTTCTTAACCAACAGATTCCTAATCAAAGACACATTTCAAAGTTCTGTGTATCTTTAGTTCACTAACCATGTACCAAACACCAGCTAGGTACTGGTATTGTGCTAGATGCTTATGGATAGCACCTGTCTTTGAGTAACACATAAACCAGAGGGAAATGAAGGCCCTTAAAGCATAATCACTCCACGCTTTGGGTTCCAAAGTTGTAAAACAGCCCCATCCAAAATGCTGCCTGTGTGCTCCACAGGGTGCCTGTGAGCCGATGCTGATTTAATGCACTCAACGTGTTTTGAGAAGTGTAACACACTGCACAAAACCTGGGGATGACAGACACCTAATCACACAATCCTCTAAGAGCCAAGTCTGATCTGCAAACTTCACATGGGTCCACACCACCACTAGGAATAGACTTGAAGCAACAAAACACATCTTCACTGGAAGTGCACCTGACCGAGTCACTCATGCGAAGGGTGGGTACTGGTTAAGCTCCTTATTTATTCTCTAGTCCTGTTTGTTTGTTTGTTTTGTGAAAAACTCACCAACTTGAAATGAGGGTCTCTGAGAAAATGGGATAAGCAAAAAATATTCAGGAACATCCAGGGGTCATTAAATAATAAAAGAATCCGAGTATATCAAGCCATTACTTTGCCCTTCATGGCAACTTCCATGAGGACGAGGCCCATGTTTATTTGTACATATTTATATATTCAGCCCAGAGAATTGCATGGCTCAGAGAGGAAGCCCAGTCATTATTTGTTAAAAGAATAATTATATTAGTGTATGCACACCTTTCTAGTGAATCTATTGCCTTTTAGCTTTCTTGCTAAATGTTACATTAGTTTTTCAATGTACTAAATTGATGTGTTCATGCACTATCAGTTCATTGCACATTTTCAAAGCACAGTCCCCATGCTACATGGTGTGAAAACACAAGGAAGGCATGGCTGGCTCTTAACCACTCTATAATTTGCTACAATCCAGTCCTTCAGTCATAACACACAAATAGCCTCCTAATGACTGCAATGGGACCTAGAAACTTTTTAAATATTTTGTCTTTCTTTGATATTTTAGTTTTCAGATAAAATATTTTATTTCCTTATTCAGTCATCTATTCAACAGAACTTATTTACATTTAATCTCTGTGTCCTACACTTGTATTTTTAAAAATGGTCTTAATTAAATTATATTGCCAATAATTTAAAAATGTGATGGCATTAAGGTTGCAAATATCAATATCAAACTAGTCTCTCCTTGTAATTAAAATCTAGTCGTTTAGTAGTATATTTACACTTAAAAATATTTAATGTCTTCCCTCCCATGGCTACCATAGCTAATAATATCCTTATTACCTCATGCAATGTTCATATTTTAAATATGCTGGATAACATTGCTTTAATATTTTTAAATAGAATTGAGTATAATCTTATTTTAAACAGAATATAATGCTTTATAATGCTCTTTTATATGTATTTTTCTATCACATTCATTTTTCTCTTTTTTTTTTTTTTTTTTTTTGAGATGGCATCGCTCTGTTGCCCAGGCTGGAGTGCAGTGGCCGGATCTCAGCTCACTGCAAGCTCCGCCTCCCGGGTTCACGCAGTTCTCCTGCCTCAGCCTCCCGAGTAGCTGGGACCACAGGCGCCGGCCGCCTCGCCTGGCTAGTGTTTTGTATTTTTTGGTAGAGACGGGGTTTCACTGTGTTAGCCAGGATGGTCTCGATCTCCTGACCTCGTGATCCGCCCGTCTCGGCCTCCCAAAGTGCTGGGATTACAGGTGTGAGCCACGGCGCCCGGCCATTTTTCTATCTCTTAACTGCTATAACTTTCTAAAAAAGACCGGCAACCTGGAGAACCCATTCCACTGCCTCAGAGGAAGTCTCCACCAAAGAGGCAGAGCTGCCCCTTGACTTTCAGTTCCCAAGGAAAATTAGCATTTCCCGTAACTCTCGATATAGCTGTGTTCCACCAAAACCACATGGCCAGGTGCAGTGGCTCCCGCCTCCAATTCCAGTGCTTTGGGAGGCCGAGGTGCGAGGATCACTTGAGCCCAGGAGTTTAAGGCTGCAGTGACCTATGATCACATAACTGCACTTCTGCCTCAGCAAGAGAGCAAGATCCTAATTCCAAAAAAGAATTTAAAAAAAACATTGGTATAACTGAAGAAAGGTAGGTCACCAATGGTGTTTATTGTCTTATTCCTCTGCAAAAGGAAAAAAAAAAGTTTTAGGGGAGAATTTAGGAACTTGTGCCCTATCTTTGAAAGCAAAATATTTTCAAGTGTATATAAGCCTGCACGATTATTACTTACAGCTTTCAAAAATCATTTCAGCATCCTCTTTAAGTTCCACAAGTGCTCCATTATGACATCTAAATATCAGCTAAAGTATTTACTCACAATGTCTAATAAGCAGCATTTTTTTCTCATGTACAATATTTCCATAAACTAAAAGAATACATTTAAAATAAGAAACTGATAATCTAAGTTCCAAGCATATAGGACACTTAGAGCAGTTTAATGTTGATCAAGTATCTAATCTCCACAAAGACAATGTAAGAAGCCCATTATAGTTCTCTGGATTCTAATAATTTTTAATCAAATTTAATTTCAATTTAATAATTGCATGATGTAAACACCTCTTTGGACAATTTAAATGTAAATGTCTGGTTTTCACCGTACACTCTTGGGCACCAGCTCAGGTGCTGATTTCGGCTGATTTTTTTTTTAAACCCTCATTATGAGAATATGCAAATATGCAAATAAAAGCATCTTTAAACCAGAAAACAGGCAGCCATCCTTCTCCATCTACTAGTCTGTAAACCAATGTAATAGCTGATTTGACTTTACAAGACAGTAAACACCGTTGGTGACCTACCTTTCTTCAGTTATACAGATGGTTTTTTTTTTTAATTCTTTTTGGCATTAGGATCTTGCCCTCTTGCCGAGGCAGAAGTGCAGTTATGTGATCATAGGTCACTGCAGCCTTAAACTCCTGGGCTCAAGTGATCCTCCCACCTCGGCCTCCCAAAGCGCTGGAATTCGAGGCGTGAGCCGCTGTACCTGGCCATGTGGTTTTGGTGGAACATAGCTATATGGCACTGATTATCAGGGCATTCTTTTAATATATTAACTTATTCATTTAGACCTAGCACAGTGGCTCATGCCTGTAATTCCAATACTTTGGGGGAGCCAAGGTGGAAAGATCACTTGAGCCCAGGAGTTCGAGGCCAGCCTCGACATCACAGTGAGACCAGTCCGTAAAAAAAATTTTTTTAATTAGCCAGGCATGATGGTGCACACCTGTGGTCCCAGGTACTTTGGAGGCTGAGGTGGGAGGATTACTTGAGCCAGGACAGTTAAGGCTGGAGTGAACTGTGATTGCACTACTGCACTCCACCCTGGGCAACAGAGTGAGACCCTGTCTCAAAAAAAAAAAGTTATTCTAAAATTTTCAGATTAAATCTTTCATGTCTTCATTTATGCAATTCCCAGAACCTGTGAATATGTTACTTTACAATGCAGAAAGGACTTTGCAGATGTGATTGAGTTCATTATGTTGAGATTGAGAGGCGACTGTGGACTACCCAAGCAGGCCCAATGAAATCTCAAGGGCATTTACACGAGAAAGGAGGCAGGAGAGAGGTGGCCCTGTGAAGAAGACTAGACCAGTCATTGCTGGCTTTGAAACCAGAAGGGGCCAGGAACCAAGGAGGACAGCTGGCAGCTGGAAAGGGCAGCCTGCAGAAAGAACTCCAGCCCTTGACTTTAGCTCATTTCAGACTCCTGACCCATAGAACTATAAGATAATACATTTGTATTGTTTTAAGCCACCAAGTTTGTAGTAATTTATTACAGCAGCAATAGGAAAGTAATACAATAAAGACTCATCACCACTTGATCTTGATTTCACCATTCTACTAACTTGAATAATTAAGTCAAGGTCATCCACATACCAGAAAAATATAAATTTTTGAACAATTTGGGAGGTTGTGGTAGACCAGATGGACCAGCCGCTGCTCCTACTAGCGTTCCTGTGCTCACTCCCTGACGGTGAAAAATGAGATGCGACACCCTAATTCATTACGAACATTCAGAGTCCACCTGGATGGTCTCATGTGCGACCTACTCAGAAACTCAGTGGTCCTTTGATGTGGTGAGATGGGAAACTCAAACACCAGGAGATGCCCATTACAGAGGCTTTTAATGAGCTGGAGTGGTGCCCGAAGATTGCGCTGTTTTAATTCTCAAATGTGTCATTTCTCCTAAAGTAGAAGTCGCTCAAATACATAAAATTCCAAAATCCTCAGTCAAGACATTACCAAGGGATACAAGACAGCTAACGAGACGTTAGAGACCTTGCAATACGGCTGAAGAAACTGAGAAGAATGAAAAGGTAAAGAGATGGTTTGCTGGGTCATGAATGTAGACACTGTCTACCCCGTCCTTTGGGCAACCTGCAGCATGTGCTGAGCGTTACAGCTCTGAGGCACCTCCACCTGCTGTAGGAGCTAGGGAAGTTCGAATGACAGCAATCCAGGGCCCCCTCGTTCCTAAGTGGCAGGCACATCCCCCTGGGCAGAACAGCGATCCAGGGCCCCCTCATTCCTCAGTGGGGAACATGTCACCCTGGTGGGGCAGCGATCCAGGGCCCCCTCATTCCTCAGTGGGGAACATGTCACCCTGGGGACAGCGATCCAGGGCCCCCTCATTCCTCAGTGGGGAACATGTCACCCTGGTGGGACAGCGATCCAGGGCCCCCTCATTCCTCAGTGGGGAACATGTCACCCTGGTGGGACAGCGATTCGGGGTCCCCCTCATTCCTCAGTGACGAACATGTCACCCTGGTGGGGCAGCGATCCAGGTCCCCTCATTCCTCAGTGGTGGGCACGTCACCCTGGATGGGACAGCGCCTCAGTGGGGAACATGTCACCCTGGGCAGGACAGCGATTTGGGGTCCCCCTCATTCCTCAGTGGGGAACATGTCACCCTGGGCAGGACAGCGATCTGGGGTCCCCCTCATTCCTCAGTGGGGAACATGTCACCCTGGGCAGGACAATGATCCGGGGTCCCCCTCATTCCTCAGTGCCGGGAATGCCACCCTGGGTGGGACAGCAATCCAGGGCCCCCTCATTCCTCAGTGTGGGGCACTTCACCTTGATCTGGGGCCCCCTCACTCCTCAGAATGGGACATGCCACCTTGGCTGGCTCTTCCTTCTGTCTTCCTTCTCTGTATGCTTCACCAAACCTCCCTGATTTCACGGAGAGCTCAAAAAAAATATTCCCTGGCAATAAAGATGGAAGTTAATGGTAATTAACTTACTCACATCTGCAAAGTGCTTTTTGCCCTATGAAATAATATATTCACAAATTATGGTGATTAAATAAAGAAATAAAAGATTTAATCTGAAAATTTTAGAATATATCAATAACATCATGTTTTAAAAGAATGCCTTGGTAATCAGTGCCAAGGTAAGGTCAAATGTAAAGGGGTGGGCCCCTTTCCCGCTGCATTCGCTGGGCTGGTTGACTGCGAGGGAAGGGATACATTTCTCCGTACCCTAAGCTGCACAACAGGAACAACGCTTGCAGCCCCAGTATTTATACTTAAGATCTGTTCATTTGCATAGCGCTCTATGGTAGACTCGAATTTCTTTTGGAAAATAATAAACACGAACACACACACAAAAACCTTGACGGCTGACAGTTTAAATCAAAACTGATCACATGCACACAGGTTCAACTTCATGTTTTAAATATTATTTAGAAAATGAAAACTTTCTAAATGTTTTGGTAATGCTTGTTTCAATCACAATTTGCAAGTCAACTGCACATTAGTAAGAAATAGCTTGGACAATCCTGGTGACATTCTCCCCTTTTCCTTATTCTCCCTTTCCACCCTGGCTTCCTTCAGCCATATTCTTCCTCCTTCTCCACTGTTCCTGTAGACCCAAACCAACAGCAGCAGGACCTCTTATTAACCTCTGTTCATACCTCAATTTAGCAAATATCATCAATACTGTGAGTAAGAGGGAAGAAAATGAGCCTTTGACACTCACTGTCTTTGAAGCTGTCATCCCACAGGGAAAGAAACAGGCCAAGAGTGGCCAGAGTAGGTAAGAGAATGGGATGACTGCGGGCGGAATCATGGGAGACACAGAAGCGGCAGTAGAGACGGTCAGAGTGAAAAAACAGGTACAGAGCAAGGACACAGGGCAAGATCCAGAGGCAGAAGGGAGGCTGGAGGGCACTGACAACACAAAGGAACCAAAACGCAGACAATTCCCTTCAGGGGCCCCAGAGAGAAAGTGAACCCTGGGAACCCCCTGCAAGGGATGGATATGAGGGGGGTGGGGTCAAGGTGCTTAACAAAGAGGCATGCCTGAGAATTGCAATTAGTTCATCAACAGTAAGTAACAAGTTGGCCGGGCGCGGTGGCTCACGCCTGTAATCTCAGCACTTTGGGAGGCCGAGGTGGGTGGATCACAAGGTCAGGAGATCGAGACCATCCTGGCCAACATGGTGAAGGCCTGTCTCTACTAAAAATACAAAACATTAGCCAGGGATGGGGGCGGGCGTCTGTAGTTCCAGCTACTGGGGAGGCTGAGGCAGGAAAATGGCTTGAACCTGAGAGGCGGAGCTTGCAGTGAGCCGAGATCGTGCCACTGCACTCCAGCCTGGGTGACAGAGCAAGACTCTGTCTCAAAAAAAAAAAAAAATGTAAGTAACACTTTATTCATTTAAACAAGTGATAACTCAAGGTAAAAAGAAAACAAATGCTGGGATTCTGAATACAATCCTAGAAGAGGCAAAACCAAAAATGCACAAAGCAGGTACATGGTGTTGAAGAAATCACTTTTCATGATGAAAAACTCCATCAAATAATATAATGTCTTTTCACTGGAGGCAAATTCCTTCCCAATTTTCATCCCCATACATATGGATTTGCTATCTTTATTTAGATTTTTCTTCTTAATGCTCTTATTGGAAAAACTCCCTCCTTTTGTTATTTCCTTCTCTCCTAATAATTGCTTTCTGCAATTGTTTACTGCATTATTTACTTGGTCCTGCTGATGTTTAAACATGGAGTTGGGAGAGACACTGACAAGCTGAGGGAAGTTTAGAGGAGACTACAGGATTGAGGGGTCAGGGTTAGAAACAGTCTCAGGTGGAAGAACCAGGTACACCAGCCTGGAGAAAACCCTCATAAGAACGTGCTTCGTGCATTCAAACATCTAAAAGAATTTCCGGGGACGAGGGATGAGATTTAATTTTGAGATTTTTTCAAAGAACATAACTTGGACAAGTTAATGAAGTCACAAAGATGTGTTTTTGCCCTCTATGATCAAAAATGTCTAATTGCCAAATGGATGGGTTGCCCTGGAAGTCTAACTGCTCCTTATATTACTGGAAGTGTTTTAGCAGAAATTAAGTGATATCTTATTAATGGTAATGTAGAAAACTTAAGCATTAAGAAGAAGAGAGTTCTTCAAGACGTAACCTCTAATATCCCTTACAATTCTGAAAATCTATGATATTTTTTAATATTCTAAATAACCACAAATGACTTGCACCATAACAGATTTCATTACAATAAACACAATCTGTAGCATGACGGCCTTTTTTTTTTCTTGAGATGCAGTTTCGCTTTTTTTTTTTTTACTGGATATGTATAATATAATTTTTAACATAATATGTGCAGGTAATATCTATTTTGATCATTCCAGGGATGGAAATCACGCTATACAATTTCATACCTATTTATTTTCTCTTGTACTGCAGAATGGTTCTTCTGTATAAAAGAAATAGTAGGCTAAAAACAGGCATGCCCTTCCCTCTGCCTGGAACATTCTTCCTCAGGGTCTCAGCATTGATAGACTATTTTCATCCTCAGATGGAGAGCTTTTCTTCTGGGCTCAGATTCATATCTTGATCTAAGTGCTTAAGCATTGTATTAGTTTCTTATGGCTGCTCTAACAATGTACTACAAACTGAGTGGCTTAAGACAACAGACATGACTTCTAATCCCAGTGCTTTGGGAGGCTGAGGTGGGAGGATGGCTTGAGCTCAGAAGTTCCAGGCCAGCCTGAGCAACAGAGTGAGACCCTGTCTCTATTAAGTAATAATAATAATAATAACCAAACAAATAAAAAACAGAAAGGTATTGCCTCACTGTTCTGGTGGCTAAAAGTGTGCAGTTGAGGTGTCAGCAGGGCGCTGCTCCCCGTGAAGGTTTTAGTGTAGAATTGTTCCCCACCCCTTCCAGCTTTGGGTAGTGGCCGGTCATTCACAGTGGTCCTTGCCTGCAGCTGCATCACTCTGGCTCCCGCCTCAGTCATCACACGGTGGTGGTGGTGGTGGTGGTGGTGGTGGTGGT
>NW_012102665.1:2599712-2601692 GCF_000951045.1 Mandrillus leucophaeus | reverse complement strand
GGTGGTGGTGGTGGTGTGTGTGTGTTCTCTCTTCTTACAACACCACACATACTGGTTTAATGGCCCACACTATTCCAGTGTGACCTTTTCTTAACTTGATTGCCCTGCAAATACCATATTTCCAAATCAGGTCACATTCTGAGATCCTGGGGGTTAAGACTCCCAACATACCTTGTGTGTGTGTGTGTGTGAAAATAAAGGACGAACATGAGCCTGGATCAGGCCTAATATGTGATTCCTGATGTGTTGGCGGGAAGATTAATCAAAGTTTGATGTAATATGGTGTCTCATTTATGGCCAAAATGTGAATCCCACTGAAGAATCGCCCACAGCCACCGAATGGTGCGTGACACTGCTGTGAACACACATGTATACCTGGTGGAACAAAGCAGCTTGCTCCTAATGAAGACATTTCTATTTTGTCTTGTCCATTTAATCTGACATCTGTCGTTAGGCAGAAGATGCATTATTGAGACAAGGAACAGAAATGATATCTCCTTCCTTTTGGAACCCCATGAAGAAATCTCATTTTATTTTAAGGATGAGTGGATATGTGAGTCCACTCATATCCACATATCTTTTTGAGGTATACAACTGTACCCATAACAGGTATCTCAACCACAGCATGTCATGTCTAAAATGAATCTCTTAATTCTATCCCAAAACACTTCTTCACCTATTTTTCTCCACTTCAGTAAAAGTCACCACAGTCCATCACACAGTGTTTCGTGTGTGTGTGTGTGTGTGTGCGTGCGTGTGTGTGTGTGTGTGATCAACCCCAAAATTCAGGAGGGAGCCTTGATTTTTTGTGCCCTTCATAGTCCACATCCAATCCACCAGCAAACCCTGCTGGTTTTTACCTCCACGATGTAACTCACCTCCAATCCAGCCCTTCTCTGCTCTCCACTGATGTCCCCATTGACGTAGGTCCAAGGCTCCCCCAACTCTACCTTGCACCACAGAAGGCAGCAGCCTTCAAAGGGTCCTCCCTGTTACTTTTCCTTCCTGATCATGAACTTTTTATATGGAAACCAGAGACATCTTTTAAAGACTTATGTCTTATCACCTAATCTGCTACTTAAAATGCTTTAGGGCTTCTCCTAGACTGGAAAATAAAATCCTTTATGGTGTCTGCCAAGGCCTAGGCTGCCTACCTTTCCAACCTGACTCCAGTTCATCCCCTACCATTCACACTGGCATCCTTTCAGATCGCTGGAACAGGCAACTCTTTCCTCTCCCCTGGGAGCTTTTGTACTTCCGGTATGGTAAACTCATCTCCAGTTCTCAGCATGACTGGCTGTTTTTCCTCCTTTGTGTTTCCACTGAAGTGTCTCCTACTCAGAACGGCCTTCCAGGACTCCTGCACGGAAGACAGTTCTCTAGTTTCTCTTGTGACCTACCGAATGGCCCCACTCCGGGCTCCCTTGTTGCAGTGTTTTAGATTGATGCTCTTGTCATCCTCAGGCTGGTCAGAGTGCACTTACCCCCCTACCCCAAGACACAAGGGAGCAATAAAGGCTGATTTTTGTAAGCCACTGAGATACTGTGATTGTCTGTTACCAAGCAGAAGGCAACTGATAGACTCTATCTCATCGTCCTGTTTGTTTCTTAATAGTACTAATTACAATCTGTAATGAAATTATTGAATTGATTGTTTATTAGCTCTCACTACAGAATAATTCCATGGAGACAAGAAGCATATCAGCACCTTGTCTGTCTCCAGCACTGAACGCTGTGCGGAGCACATGTATAGTAAGTATTTGTGTAATGAGTGCATGAACTCTCTTGGGGCTGATTTTATCTATTCTTCATCTGACCCAATAAATCTTCTCTTAAAAAGAAAAGTATACGAAATAAATTAGAAACTTCAGCTTCAATTTTCTAATTTGAAAAGTTTGGGATCTGAGGAGAGACTTTTTTTTTTTTTTTTTTTGAGAGGGAGTCTTGCTTTGTAGCCCAGCCTGGAGTGCAGTGGTGCCA
>NW_012102665.1:2587148-2599352 GCF_000951045.1 Mandrillus leucophaeus | reverse complement strand
ACTGAATTGGCACCTGGGGTACAATCATTTCCTGTCATTAGTTCCAGGCAAAATGCAAACTTAGGTACTTCTGATTTGCACATTTGCAGACTAGTTGTTTTCCTGTCAATACCTGGCACTGATGGATTTTTACTGATGTATTTTTCTAGAAAAATAAACACTACAGCTCTTGGGGCTGTGGACAAGATCATAGTAGCCAACTACTGTCTAAATTCCCCAGTAATTACAGAGTAGTGTTCTGAAAATATGAAAATTACATGCCACTAGCCTTTTGCCAACCACTAAATGGAAGTTAAATGGAAGGGACAGGCAAAATGACACTTTTCTATTTCACAATGTGAGCTCTTGATTTTTAAACAATTAGCTGGTCTCACTAAGCTAATCCTTTGCTGAAACCTGAAGCCTGGCAGCTTTCGGAATACTAAATTCATTGTTGTATGAGAAAGTTACTATTCCGCTACTATGCTCTTTTGTCTTACAATTAAAGTTATTTCTTAATTATCTTCCAAACTGAAAAACTCAAGAAGTAAACAACCCCTCTCCCCGCCAAATCAAAGAAATACAGAAGGTGAAAGGTACGAAAAGCAGATGCAGCTTAAAAACTGTTCCACTGCCGTAAGTCAATATTCCTGCTCAGCAGAGAAGCGCTAACCCTCATAGAGTCACTGTAGCAAGTGACTTGTCTGGAGCTAGGAAGACAGATGCAAACTCCAGGGGCCTCACAGGCCTGGACTATGACTCTCTTCCATTACATCGTGAAAGAAACTCTAGTCATCTCCATGGGCTCTCCAAACCACACCATCTCAACCAACTCAAAGTTACAACCTAACTCAACAGTGCTAGTCACAGGGGTCAAGGAGACAGCTAATCTCCCTGGAAAGAACTCCCAAACTGGTTTTCCATGGACCCAAAGTCAGTGTGGTGTTCTTACTTCCTGTTTCCTAGTCTCCTCTGTTCTGAAGAAAACATTTTCTTTTCCCTCTACAAAAACATCCCACCCTTGTATTCCATGCAACCTGTGTGTTTCTGAAACAGTGTTCCCTTCTCTCCTCCTCCTTGCTGCAAGGCCTCCATGAATGCTTTCTTGGTGGTAGGGTTGGAAATGTGAGTTGAGCCTCTGAGCAGACCCTCCTGCTTCAGCCTCCAGTGGCTTTTAGTCTCCTTGTGCATTTGTGAGGAGGGACACAGTCACTACAGTGAATGAAAACCACCAAGCGGGGATCCTGGGAGGCTTTGAGTCTCACAGATCTGGTGATCCAGCACACAGCTCGTGCTGTAACTGCACTGACAGAAGGAATGACAAACCCACATCCCTCCCACCCATGCCTTCACAAGTTCATTCTATTCAATGTGTGGGTCTGAGCACCTGCAGTGTGTGTGAGGTGTCATCTAGACACTGGGGGACTGCAGATGGAACCAGGAAAATGCCCAGCTCTGCTGTGGTTCCATTCTTCTCCATCTTGATGGCAGAGTCCAGATGCTGCCTTTTCTTGATGGCATCCTTTGGACTTCCCTCTCCTAATTGTTCCTAAATCCCTGTGTCCCTTGCAGGGTCCCCAAGTGTGAAGGGGATTTGCAGAGGGTCTCTCAAAAACAAACCCCAGGCATACACCTGTGTCTGTAATCTCCTACAGCTGCCAGACCTGAAACACTTTGCAATCGATCTCTGCCTACACAACGAACGGGCGCTGCCTAACATAAGGACTACAGGGGTGGGGGTACAGTGGATAGACGCTGCCAATGCCTCAGCCAGCATGCCATGGTCCCTAGAGGCTGCATCTTCTCATGCACATCCAGGTGCAGTGGCACAGCCCCCTCACTGTGCAGGCCTGACCTTTGGAGTGGGTATGACAGTAGCAGAGCCTGTAAGGAAATTGTTTAGTTTTTGTTCTGAGGGAAAAAAAAACGAACTCGAAAAAATTTACACTTGGAGCAAGATCAATAAAGATCAAGGTAGTGCAGGAGGCATGCGCCCAGTTATCAGCCTGCTGGGGGCATGGTAGCAAAGCGCTGCAGACTGGGAGGCTTCAAAAGCAGACACTGATCGTCTCAGCTGTAAAGGCTGGAAGTCCATGATCAAGGTGCCGGCAGCATTGGTTTTCTCCTGAGGCCTCTCTCCTTGGCTTGCAGATGGGCTCTCCTCTGGGTGCACACATCCCTGGTGTCTTCCTCCTCTTACAGGACACCAGTGCTACTTGATTAGTGCTCTTGGCTTATGGCCTCTGGTAACCTTAAATCACCTCTTCAAAGGCCCTGTCTCCAAATAGTCACATTGTGGGATGTCAACATATGGATTTAAGGAGGACAGAATTCAGTTCATAATAACTATAAAATACTATGACCTTCCATGTGCATAGAACTCTAGACTATGACAGTGCAAAGTACTGTTTGATTCCATAAATATCTGTACTTGGCTGAAAAAAAAAATCAAGTAAAAAGGAAAGAAAGGGAGAGAGGAAAGGAAGATAAAAAGATACAAGGTCTATTTAAGGTTTCGTTTTCTTTTGTTTTTTTGAGACAGAGTTTCACTCTTGTCACCCAGGCTGGAATGCAACGCCACAGTCTCAGCTCACTGCAACCTCCGACTCCTGGGTTCAAGCGATTCTCCTGTCTCACCCACCTGAGTAGCTGGGATTATAAGTATCCACCACCACGCGTGGCTAATTTTTATATTTTTAGTAGAGATGGGGTTTCACCATGTTGATCAGGGAGATTTCGAACTCCTGACCTTAGGTGATCTGCCTGCAGCGGCCTCCCAAAGTGCTAGGAATACAGGCATGAGCCACCATGCCCAGCCAAGGTTTTTTGTTTTTTTTTTTAATAATATTTATAATATGTGATTTTTGCCTTCCAAGTTGAATGCAGTACATAGCCTTCATCAGATGGAAGCGCATTTTACACGGAAGCATTTCTACAGGCGTCCTCTCTCTTGAGGGGTGCAGTGCATTGATTAGGAATGCAGGCTCTCAAGCCAAACTGCCTACATTCATCTCTGAGCCCCTTTACTTCAGAGTGATGAGGCTCAACACACTCTGCCCTGCTTCCTCATCCGGGAAATGGAGATGAAAAGAACAATAGTCACTTCATTTGGGGTTACAATTAAAATATATAACCCTCTGGAAACAGTGTCTTTTACATAGTGAGTCATTCATATATGTTTCTTGTTATTTTTGATCCTCACAAATCTGATGCTAGGTAAACAGGGCAGATAACCATATTTTTTGTTTGATAGGAAATGCTTAGTGTTTCCGTGAATTGCCTAGGGATGCAAAGCAAGTTCCTGGTGGGGACTGGGCCAGAATTCCAGCTTCCTGACTCCGAATAGTCTTCCCAGTCAGCGCAGAGCATACTTTGAATGGCGCCCTGGGCTTCAAAGGGCCTGGTGCACTAGCAATCCCATTCCATTATCCTGGCGATCTTCTCCTGCCAAGAGAACTCAGGAAACCCAGCTCCTCTCTGTCTCAGGACGGATGTGCTTTGTGCCTTTCTGGAATGAAAAGGATTCTCTCTGTTTTTTACACAGACATTTCCTGAATGTTCAGTACAATGAGTAAGACCCTGACGACACAGATACGGGAAGAGGCCCCGTCCCTGAAGTTACTCAGAGCCCATGGTGACAATTGTCCAGAAAATGAGAGTACCCCTCATCATTTCCTCTCCTGGTTGAGTGGCTGGGGAAGACCTCGCTTGCCCTGAGGTGGGTACTACACAACTCTTGCTGAGTCAGTAGGAGCGGAAGAGGGAGTTCAGCTGAACTCTATACAGACTATTAGATCTGGGTTCCGCTTGGGGCAGCAGCAGCAAGCCCCGGGAATCACCTAGTCCTCAGACTCAGCCTCCTGATCCTCAGGAGTCCTTTCTGAAGTCCCCTTTCCAGAGCTGCTCAAAACCATCACAATTAGGAAGTGAAGATCATCCCTGAACTGGTACTTCAGATCAGGAGCATGCACTGCTTTGCCGGTTTGCCAGGGAAGGCGCCTGTAAACATGCATTTGAGTTGCACCAGAGACCACTGTCAATAGTCATGGTCAGCAAAGAAATGAAGAGGTAGGTAGTCTGGAGTGGTTCTGGGTGATTGTCTTCACATTTTTTCATACATTATTTCTATTTTTATTAATATACTGAAATTGTAGTTGCAGAGTCAGCTCCAAAACTGAACACGTACAAAGTGAGCCAGGATGGAAACTCTGCCGGCCTCTCTGCCTCGCCCTCAGCCCTGCCTCAATCTCATCCACAGACACAAAGTTAGCCCTCTGCACCCTGCTGGGTCCCTTCTCTGACTTTCCAATTCTCTGAGTGGCTGCAGGCTCCTCAGCACCATCCACACCCTCTTCTCATCCACGTCTCCCCCACCTGTAACTCCTTGTCTTACACTTTCTAGGAAGCAATAAAAGAAAACGAACCACCAGGTACTGGCGCCGATGCACTGTGCTCTTGGTGTTATCGGCCTACGCTCTGTATGCACAGAGAGACATATTGTGAGTGCCCTTTCCACTGCCCGCTGTGAGCCTTATTCAGCTGTACCCTGAATTCCCAAGAATGCCAACTTGATTTCCTCAGCACCCTCTTCAAAATTGTATCACTTTTATCATGCATTAAATTTTTGGTTAATAGACTTGTCACCCAATTAACCCATAAGTGTCTTAGAACACGAACCAGATCACATTCATTTTTGCATATTTAGCTCCTAGATAGAAGAGGGAAAAAAGAGGCAAGAGTGTGGGACGGAACCACACAGGAAAAAGGGAAAAACAAACAAATTAGCAATCTATCACACCACTTGAACTAATGGGAGCATTCTCTCGCCTCCAAGCTCTGCACAGGACTTAACGTCTATTAGACAAGGCTCTGCCCAAAACTATTTTATAAGCCAATTCACATGAAATATCACAGAGCAGTCAATTGCTAAACAGTGTTAAGAATGAGTGTGTGCACAGCTACACTTATACAACAAAGAGCGATTTGGACAAACTGAAGTAGGGGCCAGAATTCAAGGGGTTTGGGGATAGGCTATGAAGAGACGCCAAAATGTGGGTAAAACCTGCAGAGATGGAATCAAACAACATTTGTGACGAAGGAATGTGTCCGGAATTCACTGACTTCAAGAATGAAGCCGCGGACCCTCGCAGTGACTGTTACAGTTCTTAAAGATGGTAGTCCAGAGTTTGTTCCCTCAGATGTTCAGATGTGTCTGCGGTTTCTTCCTTCTGGCGGGTTCCTGGTCTCACTGACTTCAGGAGTAAAGCTGCAGACCTTTGCAGTGAGTGTTACAGATTTTAAAGACAGCGTGTCTAGAGTTGTTCATTCTTCCCAGGGGGGTGCGTGGTCTCGCTGGCCTCAGGAGTGAAGCTACAGACCTTAGGGGTGAGTGTTACAGCTTATAAATGCTTGGCGGCCCCAAAGAGTTAGCAGCAGCAGCACCAGCAAGAGCCACTGCAAAGAGGGAAAGAACATCTACCTCCACCATACCTTGAGACCTGAGTCCATTGCCATTGGCTGGCTCGGGCAGTCTGCTTTTATTCCCTTATCTGGCCCCACCCACATCCTGCTGATTGGTCCATTTTACAGAGAGCTGATTGGTCCACTTTGACAGAGTGCTGATTGGTGCACTAACAATCCCTGAGCTAGACATAGAGTGCTGATTGGTATGTTTACAATCCTTTAGCTAGACACAGAGTGTTAGACAAGTTCTCCAAGTCCCCACTAGGTTAGCTAGATACAGAGTATTGATTGGTGTATTTACAAACCTTGAGCTAGACACAGTGTGCTGATTGGTGTATTTACAATCCCTTAGCTAGACATAAAGGTTCTCCAAGTCCCCATTAGACCCAAGAGCCCAGTTGGCTTCACCGGATCCTATACCCCGGCCACAGACAGAGCTGCACGCCAGTCCTGCGCGGTGAGTCGTGCACTCCTCAGACTTTGGGCGGTAGATGGGACCGGGCTGCGCCAGCGCTCCTAGGGGAGGCTCCCGCGGTGCGGGAGCCCACCGCTGCGGGGGAGGGGGAGTCTCAGGCATGGTTGGCTGCAGGTCCCAAGCCCTGCCCCGCGGGGGAGGCAGCTGAGGCCCACGAGAATTCGAGCACAGTGCCGGCGGGTTGGCACTGCTGGGGGACCCGGTGCACCCTCTGCAGCTCCTGGCCTGGGGGCTAAGCCCCTCACTGACCGGAGCCGGTGGCGCCGGCCAGCCACTCTGCTGGTTCCAGCCGGCGCCTCTTTCTCTACACCTCCTCGCAAGCAGAGGGAGCCCGCTCCGGCCTTGGCCATCCCAGAGAGGGTCTCCCACAGTGCAGCGGCTGGCTGAAGGGCTCCTCAAGCATGACCAGAGTGGGTGCCAACACCAAGCAGGCCCGAGAGCAAGCGAGGGCTGCCAGCACGTTGTCACCTCTCAGGAACAGCATGAGCCGTGAACCCTGAGCTCTGAGCTCCAGTCTATGTACAACCAGGCTCTGCTGGACGTGTATGTGAATAAAGGAAGTGACTGCAACAGTCAGTTCACCAGTGAAGCGAGGCAGAAATTGCCTGGTCAGAGCAAAGGGGGCACGCTGAGGAGCTCTGGGAATAAGGTAGAAGAGGTTAAAAAGAAAGCAATCAAATTGACAATGAAGCAGGAGATACAATCATTTAAAATTTAATTTTCAACATAATATAGGTTTTGCATGGGAGTTATACCCGAAAGTTATCTGGAATAATCTTTAACTTCACAATTTATCTGTGTGCTTTTGTTTTAACTGTAGAAAATTTAATTTAAATAACTGTCTTAGGCAACTGGTTGATGAACAAATGGGAGTTCAGTGGAGTTTAAGTTCCATTTGGGGTCTTCTTTCACAATTGTGTTGTACAAATAAATGTAAAAATCATTAGCATTAACTGAAAATAGCCATTCACTCTAACTCCAGGATTCATAGATAATCTTGATCTATCATTTAGAGTTTCAGTTCAATACTGAAATTTCAGCTTATGACTTGGTAAGTGGTTTTTCCATTTGAGAGTTTCATGCTGTTTTGCTTTTAACAGCAAAGTAAGCTTAAAGAAACAATTGTTAAATATGCTAGAAGAGCCTTCATAGAGTACTCTGATAAATTCTTCAAACACTGTTTCTGCGAATGATCTCACAGAACAGGAAGACTTGCCATTATGATTAGTGCAGGGTAACCTGCTCAGTGTCCCTATGGCTAGTCCAAGCACTGTCACAGAGAGACAAGCAGTAGCTCCTTATGTTGTTAGATCTCAATTCTCACTTTCTGATTTACATGGGGTGGCACCACTAGCTGCAAATTCTACAAACTGTTACTTGGATTCTTCTTCCAGTACCAAATGCAAGTAAGGAAACTAGGCTTTTCTGCACATGGCCTTCTTTCTTTTTCTTCTTCTTCTTTTTTCTTTTTTTTTTTTTTTTTGAGACAGAGTCACTTTGTTGCCCATGCTGGAGTGCAGTGGCATGATCTTGGCTCATTGCAACTTCTACCTCCCAGGTTCAAGCAATTATCTTGCCTCAGCCTCCCAAGTAGCTGGAATTACAGATACGCACCACCACACTGGGGTAATTTTTGTATTTTTAGTAGAGACAGGGTTTCACCATGTTGGCCAGGCTGGTCCCAAACTCTTGACCTCAGATGATCCGCCAGCCTCGGAATCCCAAAGTGCTGGGATTACAGGTGTGAGCTACTGCACCCAGTCTGTACGTGGCCATTTTATATGGTCATTGACACTGTCCTTGAGCTTTACCTGAACACCCCCATAACAACGTGTGACTAAGTGGAGTTGGGGACAGTAAAACTGTGCAGTATTAGGGATATGTGTTTCCTTAGATGGATCCTCACATGTTCTGGAAGAAGAAGAAAGTAAGAATCTGATCAGGTCTGAATAATACATGGCCACCCAGTGTTGGCCATGGTACTGTGCAGTTCATCAGAATTAGTCTTGCCTGTGCTTGGTACTCTATAGGAATACCTATTGACTCACTTCTTCAGCAAATATTCATCAATTGCCCTATGCCAAAGAATACATTTGGTGTCATAGTAAACAGAGTTGAAAAAAATTTAGGTAAGATGGCATGTAACATTTTACCTTGCATCTAACCATCACCAGTTTTAAGCCGCACCATCAATTATTTAAATAGAAATTGAGGGGAACATCAGGTTCGCTGTAAACATTTTGTTAACTTGTAATAGCATAAAATTAATTGGGAATTACATTTTTTTTCACAATCACAGTTAAAATTTGGTGTAGGCCTTCTCCATATTCAATTTAAGAATGTATCTGAATTGTACTCACATGACAGCCCCACTTACCAGGTTCCCTGCCAATGCAAACACATCCTGTCCAAAAAGCAGCTCTGATTTTTCCCTCATCACCCTCGCTCCAGATCCAGCTCCCCATTTCAGCAAATGTCACCACCACTGGCCTGTTGCTAAAACTTGAAACAAAAGACTTTTCCTTAATTTCTCCCAGTGCCTCCCTACCACATTCCATATCAAATTCATCTGTAAGTTTTGTTGGGTTTTTCTCCAAATTACATGTTGGAAGTCTGCCCTTTTCTCTATCTCTGTATCTCTATGCTGGTCCTAGCCCCAGCCCACTTCTGCAGACTCCTTAGGCGGCTCCCTCCTTCTACTCAGACTCAGATGGATCTTTCAAACAAGCAAATTAGACCATTCTATTCTCCTGCTTGAATTCTCTTAATGGTTCACCTACTGTACTTAGAGTAAAGGCTAAACCCTTTCACTGTTTACAACTTTAGTGCTTCTCAGCCTCTGTCTGCTCAAGTAGTTCTTTGTTCCTTCATTCCTCCCCAGGCCAACCTTTTTTGTGCCTCAGGGCCTTTGCACTTACCATCATCTCTGCCTTGAGGACCCCTCTCCCTCCCTGCCTCTGACTTCTTCATGTGGCTGCTTTCCCCTTTTCAGACAGGTCTTGCTGACCCCCTAGAAGGTGGACCCTTCCACCACCTGTTCCCTATACGGTCCCCTTCACTGTCTTCACAGCAGCTAACCCAACCAGTAATTCCACCATGGCCATGTTCTTTTTTTATCATCTGCATTCCCCACCGAACTGCAAGCTCTATGATTTGATCTGAACAACCTTCACTAGATTGGAAATACTTTTTATTTCTTCTGAAAAATTAGGTAACTTTTATTCCCTTTAAGTAATATAAGAAGGCAATATTCTGCATATACATCTTTTAATTTTAATGCTTCTCATACTGTGATCTTCCTAAAGAATTTTAAAAGACAAGCTACCATCCTCATTCCAGCCACAAAGCCAACCCCTTATAGTGCTACTAATGGTAATAAATACAACTAAGGTGTCAACTGTATGAATAAACACTCACTACTTATGGTCACATTCACAGGTGTGATGAAAATGACAACTATAGTGAAATTTATTCCTCAATTATAAGATGTTTTGTAATTTGAAAAATGCCAAAAGGAAGGGGTGGAATATCTGATAATCAAGAAAACAGAGTACTGCTTTTTTTTATTCTCCATAAAACCAAAGTTTGGGGACCACGTTTCATTAGTTACCTGAAGGGTCCCTAGTACTTCCTAAGCCCACCCTCCTCACTTAGTGATGAGAAAACTGAGGTCCAAAGGAATGACTTGCTCAAGGTCAGACAACCTTGTAGTGGTTACTAGGAGGAGTGATTAGAAAGCTCTAGCATTTATTCACCTGATGTTGCTGTCAAGTTTTACTCTGTCCTCGTTTCTGAAAGCCAAAACAATGTCAGCTTGGCTCGTGCTCCAGCGAAGAGCTAGAAAGGCTGGTCCCTCGAGATGTATGACAAGGACCTCAGGCCTCCATAGGGGATGGTGCTGCCTACTCTTAAGATTCCTGGCAAGACACAGTCCAGGGCTAGGAGCATCCAAGACAACTCATTGATTGATTGAGATGGCAAAGTATATGTATAAAAACAAGCATCTAGACAAAAAGCATTTCACTTAATAATCCTATTTTTATTCTCTCAGGTTTAGCACTAGTCTTTGCAAAGTGTATTTATACGATTAGATTAGCAACATTTGCAAAGCAATCTCGAGTAGTCCACTTCACTGCAATGAAATTGCTTGTGGAATTTTGTTGTTGCTGTTATTGAGACGGAGTCACGCCCTGTCACCCAGGCTGGAGTGCAGTGGCCAGATCTCAGCTCACTGCAAGCTCCACCTACCAGGTTCACGCCATTCTCCTGCCTCAGCCTCCCGAGTAGCTGGGACTACAGGCGCCCACCACTACGCCCCGCTCATTTTTTTGTATTTTTTTTTTAGTAGAGACGGGTTTTCACCCTGTTAGCCAGGATGGTCGTGATCTCCTGACCTTGTGATCTGCCCATCTTGGCCTCCCAAAGTGCTGAGATTACAGGCGTGAGCCACTACACCCAGTCTGGAATTTTTTTTTTAATAGCTCCATCAGGACCTTTCATAAACTTACATTTGTCTCCCCAGAAAATACATTTCTTATGTCATTACTTTTGAAAGTATACTCCACCCTTAATTCTTACATTTTATACCAGAAAAAAAAAAAATTGGTGAATATTACTAGAGTGTTTTCATTTTGGTTTAGTTATTGCTTCAAAATAGCTGAATTTTATAACACTAGAACTTATACTATTTGATATTTTAATATTCTTCACAGAGATGATATTCAAATTATACTTTAAAAATATATTTATAATTACACAGGGGTAATATTCAATATATTTAACCACAAGTCTAACATAGACACCAGCTACTCATAACTAATGCTAGCATTTCATGGCAGCATTCTGGAGGCTTCCAGAGGAGCCAGATATAACCCTTGGTTGCTGCGTTGTAAGTTGATTTCATGGTGCCTGGGGGAGAAGTTGAGAACTGGGACATTAGGGTATGGGGTGTGAGGTGTTGGCAAGCTCAGGGCGATGGCTATTTATTAATCTATTGGGTGTATTTTATTATTTTATAATCCATTTGGCTGCTGAATATTAGCCCAACCCTTTATTCTCACCATCACATTTCCAAGATATGAGACAAAACTCATTCTCTCTCTCTCTCTGTCTTTCTGTTTCTGTCTCACACACACACACACACACACACACACACACATATGCATACACACAGATATCTACAGCTGATTCCAATGACGATGGCAATGAAGTAATGATGACAAGAGCTACCAATTTTCAGGACGTGTCGTGTACCAAAGCATGTGCTACATGGCCCCAATCATGCTATTTAAATTGAGCAACAAACTATGAAGTGAAATGCTGCTGCATGGCAACAATTCAAAACCCAAATGAACACAGCAGCAGAGAGCCTTATGTCTCAACATTGATTCTCAGGTCTCCAGTGTGGTCCACAGGATAGAGGACCACATTTGGAACAAATGCAACTTAGTGGTATCTTAACTGGGCTCTAGAGATTTCTGCAAAGGAGTCAGTGACATTTACACCCCTCCTGGACATTCATTTCCGTGTCTGCAGACAGAAGGTAATGGCATCTCTCCATTATATCCTTACCTCACCTGGGAATAAAGATTTGCTGAATTTCAGCTCTTGCTCTCTTAGAATACAGAGCTATTCTTGGCCTGCTATCGAGTAAGTGTAAATGTGTTAGCCAGTCTGGCTGGCTATGGATGACGGGTGGGAATTCTGACTACCCTGGTCATAAGAGCACAGGGGCAAACACAACAAATACCTCTGGAGATTTTGAAATACAAAGGATAGGTTTGTGCCTTTCAAAAAGGCAGTACATTCTGAGCAATGAGGCAAATGCGTTTCAATTTTAAAATGTTACTGTTCACGGTCGCAGAAATCTCTCTATGCGTGTGTGTGTGTGAATATGTACACACATACAGATGTAGAGTTTTCTAGAGGTAGGACATGTTTCCCAACAACTGCCCTTAAAAGCTTTCGAAGTCAGATCTATAAGAACTCTTTTAGACCTCGCCTGTTTAAGTAGCCCACCCAAGCATGTAACAGGCCTAATGAATGGAGTATTTGAGTGGCTCAGAAGACAGACAGGAGAGAACATTGCTGAGGCCCTTCTAACCATGGACAGCACTGGACTCACAGTCAAGGTAGATGAGAAATGAGTGAGGTCAGCTTCTGCCTCCGTCTCTTCCAGGGCAAGCAGATACTCCTTTTCTGACTGGTCAGATATGGACAAGTAGAGAAAATAATAATAGCACCTTTTGAGCATTTACTCTGAGCCCAACACATTACGTCATTGAGTC
>NW_012102665.1:2585792-2586713 GCF_000951045.1 Mandrillus leucophaeus | reverse complement strand
CAGACATATATAGCACATGCCAGAAATGAAGCACTTTCTGTCATGTGAACCAGTCATACCAAGAGTATAAATATTGCTCTCAAAACAGTCGCTCTTGGAGGAAGTCAAAATTTGATTTAAAATTGGCATCCGACCGAACAAGCTTGAGATGCTCAGCATAATGGAGTGCGTAATCACGGACTGCTAAGAATGTGCAAAGCTGATAAAGTCACGTTTTTTTCCTATCTTTCCACCAAAAATATTATCTTCAGACTCTACCGGGTTGGTTTATAACTTTAATACCTGAAAAACTTATACGAGCTAATGTTGTGCTGATTTGAAACTGAAGGGAAAAAAACCCCTCAGATTTAAAAAAATTTTTGACAGTCTCTAAAAGTCCAAATGCTGGCCTGGCGCGGTGGTTCACACCTGTAATCCTAGCACTTTGGGAGGCTGAGGTGGGCGGATGATGAGGTCAGGAGATCGAGACCATCCAGGCTAACGGTGAAACCCTGTCTCTACTAAAAATACAAGGAAAAAAAAAAATCAGCTGGGCGTGGTGGCAGGCACCTGTAGTCCCAGCTACTCGGGAGCCTGAGGCAGGAGAATGGCCTGGACCTGGGAAGCGGAGCTTGCAGTGAGCAGAGATCACACCACTGCACTCCAGCCTGGGTGACAGAGCAAGACTCCGTCTCAAAAAAAAGGAGAAAAAAAGTCCAAGTGCTTTGGCTGGACTTCATTAGTGGCCTCTTCAGGCCCAATGCTATGTGTGCGAATTCCCAAGGGATGCTAGTGCTCGTGCCTGTCTTTATTCCCTTCTCTAATAAATTCATATTGTGCTGCTCCTCTCCCCAAAATAGTTCAGTCAGAAGTTTTAATTTACTCCATTCTGACTCAAACAGAAGCAATGTTATTTTCTCTATTAAAAAATGGGTGAGAAGG
>NW_012102665.1:2475599-2585122 GCF_000951045.1 Mandrillus leucophaeus | reverse complement strand
GTTTTAAAATTGTGTATCATGTGTTCACCAGATCCCAACTTTCTGACTGCCAGACAGGTTCCTTTTCCATCAACATTAGGACTGAGTCAGAAGGTAACTCAAGGTCTTCTTAGCCTGCAGAGCAAGGCAGAAGCAACCCCAGCTCTCAAATGCATGGCAAGCTCATTCACTTTCGAAATCCATTTGTTACAGAGTGTGTAGAAGGGGATGGAGCTGGGGGCTGCTTCTGACCCCGAGATGGTTTGGATACTGTCCTCCCTCAAATTTCTTGTTGAAATGTGATCCCCAGTGTTGGAGGTGGGACCTGGTGGGAGGCATTTGGTCCCAGCAGTAATGAGAGAGTTCTTGCTCTGTTAGTTCAGGGACAGCTGGCTGTTTAAAGAGCCTGGCACCTTCTATCTCTCTCTCTCCCTCTCTCTCATTCCCTCTCTCACCATGAAGCAGGCCTGCCCCCTCCTTGCCTTCCACCATGAGTGAAAGCTTCCTGAGGTCTTGACCAGAAGAATGCCAGTGCCGTGCCTGCACAGCCTGCAGGACCATGAGTTAAATAAACCTCTCTCCTTTACATATCTCCCAGCCTCAGATATTCCTTTAGAGCCATGCAAAATGGGCTTACACAACTCCTCTTGCCAGAAGGGGACACAGGCAGCTTACTTGGCGGCTATCACGCAAAAACGGTCTGCAGGCTAATTATCAGGAAATAGAAAAAACAGCAGAGACCTCTAATATGCACGGGAAGTCACTCCTATCCCTGAAAAATGTACACAGAAGGCTGGAAAGTATGATTATGATGATGAAATTATTATTCCACAAAACTACCTCTGGGAAGATGAACTAAACAGGTGCAGCACATATTTGTAAATAAGCCAACTTAAAATAATATGAAACTCTGACTCTTAAAGCCCATGGGTTTCTCCCCTAATGAACAGCAAATAATATCTGTACTCCAGATATTTGTCAGAGGAATGAACTCCAAATCTCTGCCACTTCCTATGTTTGCTTGTTAGCAAGAAGTCCACACCTGGAGCACGCTTGACGCACAGGTGCTCAGTTGGGGCACACCTTGGAGTCACCTGGGATCTGTCAACACAAGCAAGGCCTCCGTCCCTCATCCAGAGAATCTGACCTAATTAGAGGCCCAGGTCACAGTTCACAGGAGATTCTAATATGCCTGCAGTACTGAGAACCCCTTGGCCTAAAGCAAATGAAGCCCTTTGTTCCCTTGGAGTTCTTAAATGGTATCTTATGCCTAAAGTAAGCAAGAAAATAGCTTTGGTTATTCTACTTGCTGAAGAGGTAATAAGAATGTGGTTTCACAGCATCTCACTGTGTCCTCTTCCTGGGAATGAATAAGCAGAATTGATTCCAAGCAATAACGTTAAGAATTGCTACACTGCTGAAAAACCTAATGTTTTTCATCTTAGGGATTCAGAATTCTGTACATAACTATTTCCCTCTTTGACTTGGCTGCTAAAACACTTGGAATTTCTGGCAACCCCACCTCCCCTGGTAAAGTTGCAAGACTTTGGGTATTAATTTTATCCCTGGATATATCTTTATTCCTATGCTGTGCTCTGTGTCATGCTACATATATTTTTGTAAGCAACTTTACAGTCTATGTGGAATAAAATAAGATGTAAATAAAGAAATCAAACATTTATATGTAATATAAAATGTATACATATTTTATTTTATATAAACTCTGACAGACTCTTGCAGGCACTGAATAGAACTGGTTTCACCAATGTAACCG
Source organism: Mandrillus leucophaeus (assembly GCF_000951045.1). Taxonomy (NCBI): domain Eukaryota; kingdom Metazoa; phylum Chordata; class Mammalia; order Primates; family Cercopithecidae; genus Mandrillus; species Mandrillus leucophaeus. The sequence continues at coordinate 2,583,369 of NW_012102665.1, read as the reverse complement.
ATATGGCTTTACTGAGTTCGTGTTATGGGATAAATTTGGAGAAGGTATCATTAAAATCATGATAAAATTGAATTACTTTGATATCTCCTTGATACTGAAGTATTCTCCTAACGACCTGCATGCCAAACCAGGTCACACACTGACAACTGTTATGTCCTCTGATTGAGAGTGATGTGTTAAAATCCCGTAATTATATTGCAATAGATATAAATTCTACTTGGACCCAGGCACTTCATACTTGCAGTCAGAACTTTTTATTTTCGTGTGTGTGTGTGCGCGTGTGACAGAGTGGGACTCTGTTGCCCAGGTTGGAGTGCAATGGCACGATCTCGGCTCACTGCAACCTCCACCTCTGGGTTCAAGTGAGTCTCCTGCCTCAGCCTCCTGAGTAGCTGGGATTACACACGCCTGCTACCACACCCGGCTAATTTTTGTATTTTTTTAGTAGAGACGGGGTTTCACCAGGTTGGCCAGTCAGAACTTTTTAAAGCATCCTTGGCCTCTAGCTTCTAAAACAGAAAAGTACAGTATGGAATTCATTTTGCAACACTTATTACAGAGATGTTACATATTTACCACAATAGTCCATTATCCCAACTTAAAAGATGTATCCTAGAAATTGTATGACAAGTAAGAGAAGAAACAGAAATGAAAACTTTTATTGTTAATGTATTGATCCGTTTGCAAACAAGCTAAACTAAAAACTAATTATTGAGCTCCAATTCTATGTTCTGTGAAATAGATTAGAAGAAAAATACAACTCAGTTCAACATAATTCACACTTATTTTTTTAAATTCTGAGCAATTAGAGTAGATTATGAGTCCTAAATTGTGAAATATATACTTTATGTCCTATAGGTTCAGAAGAGAGAGATGATGATGGATTGGAATGAGAGGGAACTTCATAAAAGAAGCTAAGCTACTCTGCCATTTCTGAAAGCACTCTCCCCGTTTCCAGCCCTCCTTCCAGAAGACCACTTCGCTGTTAAACACGTGAAATAACAGGCCAGTGACTGCGGCAGTCTGACTTAGTGCCTACCTGAAGAAAAACAAAGAAAAGCCCGCTGACCTTTGTGGATTTCTTCCGGAATTATGATTCTATGTCAAAGTAACAGGGGCTATGATATGCACAGTGTTCTTAATGTTTCCATCCATATAGGCTTGTTAGGCACTTAAATAATTTCTGCAAACTAATTTTCCTTTCCAAGTTTGACTTTCTCCATATCAAAAACACTTCTGGACCAAATAAGACTCGGAGTAAGAACCTGAATACCCCATTGCCACACACATGTATGCATTTGTGTCCACCTGGACTTCTAAGTTAAACAACAGTAGGTGAGATGTAAGATAAGATGGAGGAAGTCACACTTGTTTTTCATTGGCTCCAAACAATGTAAAAGATACTCTGCACATTTTAAGGGAACTCTAGTGAAATTAGAGTCTTTATAACCTTTCTCGTTTTCTCTAGGTCCCAGTTACCAGAACCACTACACAGTAACACAGCCATAAAAATCATACCACGCGTTCACATATAATTCATCATATTCTGCTTGGATAATGTAAATTGCTTGCAAGAAAAAGCCACAAATCTTTAAACTGCTTAGCTGAGCAATATTATTTCTAAGTTGTATTTTCCTTCCTTAATTTTTAACTCAAACTTACTCAATGACAGGAAATTAAAAGGTAACCATTCCCATGCCAAGTGCAAGCCGGAGGCCCTTATTTAAGAATCTCCACCCCGTCCAAGTTTCCAATGCAGTTTCTTGTGCTCACTCATCATTTTCCAGCACCCATGGAGATACGGGAGGCAGTATTCCTGTGCACCGCGGGATGAAGACTGAATGCGTCTGTGACGATGAACACCCCACAGTGGAACGGAGGAGCAGCCTGGCAGTCAGCAGAGTGTCCGTCAGAGCTCAGAAACGTGGCTTCCTCTGCTGGCCCTACCACTTGCTTAATAGGTGCCCTTGGGTAAATTATGTATCTTCTTAACATTTCAATTTCTGCATTGATTAAATGTATATACATGCATACATACAAATAAAATTAGCTCTATACAACCTAGAGGTATAGCAGTGAGACACAGATAACATATGAAACTTAAAAAATCTATAAAGGGCTATGCTTGAATTTTCCAATTTTTCCAACTTCTTTAAGATAAAAGAGAAGACAGTAATACTACTGAATCATGATTTTGAAACCACTATAGCTTTGACTAGACATAGGTGGATAGGTGTTAGATACGTCCTTAAGCAAAATAACTGAGTAAAAGATACTGTTTAGGGTATGTGTCTAATTCACAAAATTAGTCTTAACAACCAAGCTCAGGCAGTCTATAAGATCCCACGCAGAAAATAAAAGGGAACAGAAAGGAAAGGAAAGGAAAGAACAGAATGGGAGTATACAATTTCTATAGCTTAAAGTAATACACAGAAATTCATTAGTATGGTCTGCATGCATAAAATTCCTCCCGCAGTGCTGGGCTCAACAAGCGATTCAGTGACAGCAGCACACTCTTTGCAGAAGATAACACACATGTATTTACTCTAATTTTGCAGACAAATGCAACATTCTATAGGCAGAAACGGGAAAAACAGACAAATGGAACATTCTACAGGCAGAAAGGGGAAAAATGCTGTTGCAGGCTCCAAGATATTAGAGACATCGTTTGAACAGATTTCTTCTTAAACTAGCCTGCTTTGGGGAATGTTTTTATTATGCTCCATTTTCTGACTTTATGTCACAGAACAGTGGTGCTCTCCTGTCAAACATTCAAGCAAATATCCTGGATACTCCTTTTTCATTCTTCTCTGACATATATATAGCTATGTATGTCATAGAACTAACATATGTATGATCCATATGTAATAGATCCAGCTTAAGAAGTGAGGTTATATAGGTCAGTGGGATGACATGTATTATTCTATATCTTTATTCGTTGATTGGATGATAATATATGTCATCCCATTAACCTACATAACCTTAATTCTTAAGTTGGATCTATTTTAAATAGGCGCGTGCGCGCACACACAAACTTTCTTCCCCTTTCCATCACCACTCTCAGAATTAAAAACTAGCAAAGTAAGCTAAAATACTTAATATTTTAAGAATCTCAAGGATTTATCTTCCTGATGCATTATTATGAAAAGGAAATACAAATGCATTAACCTCTCCAACCCTCCCCACCGCATGTAGACACACAGACTCTGCTTTTTAAATGAGAGCTGTACAAGTTGGAACAGCCTTGGAGAAACTGTAGTCCAGAAAATCAAATATGCACATCTACAGATGACATGGACCTGCTTTAACTTTTCAGGAAAAGCCTCAAAAATCATACAGAGTTCTTGTTGACCAAATACCATCTGAAAAAAAAAGGCTTCATATTAGCTATGTTAAACCAAAATCAGAATTTTCAGTAGTTGCTCTTCAACAAGTCCAGAACAAGTCCACTCTCTTTCCTTTTAGAACAATAAATTTTAGCTATTTCTTCTATTATTATTAGATACCGTATGCTTACTCCTGTAACATTGTTTCTAAATACAACCTCAGAATTAGACTGTGAACTCCTTGAGTTTAGAGACATTATTTTATTTATTTTTCTTTATATCTTAACTTCTAAGAAAATATCCAATAAAGGTTGAGGAGGTAATGATTAAATTGATGAAACATAATCAGGGTTATAACTGTCATCTTCACTATTGATAAGTAACCAATTCTGTGGTATAATTAAATTAGCTACATAAGTGGATGTTTTGTTGCTGTTTTTGAACAATAGCACAGAAGTACTTGGCTTGGAATGTGAATGTTATGTAATTTTCAGGACTGTATCATCCATATAGAAAATACATATTCTAATATGATCTATGTACCTGCATATTAGGTGCATTTGTAACTAGAGACTTCTCTTTCTGAAATCTTTTCTCCTTTTGGTCCTCATCCCCATAATTATCCTCAATGTGGGCGACAAAAGTGTATTTTGGTTTCACATTAAGTCAGTTCTTAGTGCCACTTTTCTTCCCAGTAAGTTTGATTTTCATGAAGTTAGATTCCATTAGTCTCCTTTCCAAAAAACATTCTTATTTTTTCACAATTCAAACCTCAAATAACACTTAAAGTAAAAGATAATGTAAAAGTATATTAATTTTTCTAGAAAAATTAGGAATGAGGCCAATTAAATGGGGTGAGTGGGAACGGTCCCAAAGTCCTTGAAATGCCACACTGAACTGTTTTCTACAGAACGGCTCCCTCTGGTGGAGGCAGAACTCTTTCTCTGGGTGAGACCAGGCACACAACCTGGAAACGGCATCCTCTGAAAACCGACAGCCCGAGGCAGGTGGGAGAACAGACGAATTCTAACACCTGAACTATCAAATGGTCTGTCTTCAAATTAAAGTGTTCTCATCACTGCCCAAAAATTCTTAGAATAATCTGCCAGGAACCCTCAACAGTCATGTATTTAATACCTGCAAAATATGCAAAATTCAGAGTTCAGAGAAGCTGCTCTCCAGCTGCTAAGTAGCTGGGACCATATAATTCACAAGTTCCCCAAATTTAATCAAGAGCCCTAAGGATAAAGAGAAACAGCAATTAAACAGCGAGCTCAGAAGCTGTGAAAGTCTGTGCAGATTGGAAGAGTGACCTTCGCAGTTCAGCCCCGACTTCATGAATAGACAAAGGCATGATTTCAAAGCAAAAACTGCCCAATAGAATCCATCCTGTGCTCCATACAGCCGCTTTCATTGTTTGTAAAGGTCAGTGGGTTTTTATACTAAATAGTTGGAACTGAAGGAAATCATGATGTTAGTCATTGTTTATTTTACCACATTATCTCTCCACATCTGTGGTCTTGTGTTTAGACTAAATTTTTTCATCTTTTTTCTATGATGTCAATTTCTGTGGTTCTTCTTAATGTAAAAAAATACAAATTATTGTTGCTTAAAGACAACTTACAAAAATGTAAATGAATGTAAATGCTATACTAATTTGGAAAATTGAGTAAAACCCAACAAAGAATCTACTTGTTGCTTCTTTATTGGAATCTCCAACAGAGTAACATCCATTCATTTAATATCTATATTACCACTTAGTGCAAAATGCAGTGGCACTGAAAACTATCTCTAGGACTGAGCAGAAAGAGTGACCATGACTCTTCTCCATGACTACCATGTCCCAGGTATCTCTGTCTAGATGACCATCTTCTCTGAGCTCCTGGTTGGCTAGCGTCTTCTATCCATCACTTCTATTTCAGATTACTTGCTGAAGTCCAAATCATCTCTCTGGTAAAGATGCTGCCTCTCAGCAGCATTCTGTGGAGAGACAATATGGAGCACCTTCTAGTCATCTCCCCTAAGGATGATCAAAGATGCTTTCATTGAGGTCACACAAGGAAAAGCCTGCCTCTGCCAATGAAAGACACTAAGAAATCTGCCTGTAAAGATGACTTCCCAGAGGATGGACCCTGGATCTCAGCTCTAGCCCTCGTCCCCCCAGTCTCAGGAGGAGGGCTGCTATGGGGAGCCAGGAGCAGCCATCACAGCTCAGTCATGCAGGGTCAGATCCCACCCACGCAGGCCTGCAGGCTGGGGATGGCCATGTGCACGTCATACACACAGTCCTCTCTGACCCTTGTGTGGCCACACTTTAGATAGCTAGTGTGGGAAGAGGAAGTCTGACTACTTCATCAATCAAAACAGTGAATGAATAAACATCACCAGTGACCAGTCGGTTTCTTGAACAATGATGCCCTGAGATAATGCTTGTCTGAGCTAGACTCGCTGAGGTGGGAGGCAGGGTGGAAAGCTGAGGTTAGAGAACAGGGTGACCTGTCCACAGATGTGTGGACTCTTTCCATCCTACATGCTACTGCATCTGAGTGCCTGAAAGGAGGCTACCATTAGAAAGGCAATCGTCATTGTCACCAGATGGGCATGCTTGGTCTCAGATTTTCTCAGATGCTGTACACCTTTAGGGGGGCAGGAAAAGAAATGCCAGAAATAAAATCCATAGCACATTAAGTAGACTGTAAAATGTCAATATGTAACTCAAGCTAATAAAATGACTCAGGGATGCTAACCAACCCTCCAAGTTGAATTAAATTTATGGTTAAATGAGATACAGAAAATACGTCTTCAAAGAAGAATATGAGGATAATGATTAGTTCTATCAGTAATTTGGCTCTAAGGACAAAAATATATTATCCAAAACAATTGTTTGGCCATGGAAAGGAGGGATACTCCAGATACAAGTCTAACTGACTAACCATAATCTCAGCCTAATCAAATTTCTAGTATGTTTTGTTGTTAACATATGATGTCTTATAAATGAACACTTGGTAGAGTAGATCAACTTTTGCATTAAATTGAAGACTGGAGTCTACAAATGCTTATCTTATGGAGCCCAAACTGAGCCAAGCAGATGCTGATTTGAAAAAAGAAGAAATATCTCCTCCTCCCTTTACACACACACACACAAACACACACAGAACATATATGTATTACGATTATTAGGGTTGCCAGATTAGAAAATAAAATACAGCACATGCATTTAAATTTCAACTTCAAACACAAATGAATAATTTAATATTTTGGTATAAATGTCCCACATATAAGTATGCTAAAAATTACTTGTGGTATGTCTGAAATTCAAATTTAACTGGCCCTACATACTGTGCTTTATCTGGCAATCATAACTACAACACAAACACATGTAATAATAGGTGTGTGTAGACTGTTACTACAGTAATTTTTATGTTAATTTTGGAAATTTTGTCTGTGTGTGCAGGAGAGAGGTTGAGAAAGCTAGAGAGAGGCAACAAATGTATCAGTAAAACAAGAACTGAGAGTAAGAAAATAATCATGAAATTCACTGGAAAAAAGTATCCTTATTCTCCCTAAACATATATACTTCCCAAAATACACAGAGAGCTTACTGATTTTTTTTTCTTTTTTTTGGAGACCAAGTCTTGCTCTGTCGCCCAGGCTCATTGCAACCTCCACCTCCTGGGTTCAAGCAATTCTTCTGCCTCAGCCTCCTGAGTAGCTGGGACCACAGGCGCACACCACCACGCCTGGTTGATTTTTTTTTTATTTTTAGTAGAGACGGAGGGATACGTCATGTTTGCCAGGTTGGTCATGAACTCCTGACCTCAGGTGATCCACCTGCCTCAGCCTCCAAAAGTGCAGGGATTATAGGTTGAGCCACCGCGTCTGGCCGGTAATTTTAGAAATAATACCATTGTAAGTAAATCTTATCAGTATGTTAGTACTGACATTTTCCAAGATTTATGCTATTATTCCTTTCATGCATTTCAATAAGTAGGACACTTTAGAATCCAAAATTGAGATTAAAAATTTAAAGGAAAATTTTCTTTAGGTGTGTGTATACTAATATACTATATATATACACACACACACTTATGTATATATATTCTACATACTATATATTTAAATAATACTACCTCACGATATTGTTGTATTATAACAAATAATGAAAGTAAAAAGTCTTTGTGAAATGTGAAAACAAATATTATTAATAATAATTTAAGCATTGAAAATAAAACACAAGTACAAATTTCTTTCACACCTGCTTCTTTGCACCTGTAAGGATAACACTCAACTAACAGAGTACGGCACTTTCAGATGGAGACCGACTCTTAAGTTTAAAGTTCCAGGCCTTCTAAAAAACATTTCAGAAAAGTTACCACTAATTGTGAATGAAATACAGAGAACACTTCACTGAAGAGGAAGTTGTAGCCATTTTATAGAGGCTTTCCTAGGGCATACTGTTTTCAAAGACAGAAATACATGACCACCTTAAAGAAATGTGTTGCAAACAGTATGATAGCCATACTTTCCTTTTTCAAGCCTCTGTGTCACTACAAACCTAACCTTCACATTCTACTGTGAAATCTGTAAGTTGATTCTTGTTATTCATGGTTGTTATGTCTATAATGTTGTTATGAAGATAGAATTAGCAAACACTGAACCACTGCTCTTAGGAGAAATACAAGGTTAGGTTCCTGTGAGCCTCTGGTTACAACATCTTTGTCCACAGATCAATACATAATCCTGTTTTACGGGTGTTTCTGTTTTAAAGAAAATGTATTGGCTGGGTGCAGTGGCTCATGCTTGTAATCCCAGCACTTTGGGAGGCCAAGGTGGGAGGACTGCTTGAGCCCAGGAGTTCAAGACCAGACCAGGCAACACACTAAGACCTCATTTCTAAAAAAATGTTTTTAAAGAAAACTTATTGGGGCCGGGTGTGGTGGCTCATGTCTGTAATCCCAGCACTTTGGGAGGCCGAGGTGAGCAGATCACGAGGTCAGGAGATGGAGACCATCCTGGCTAACACAGTGAAACCCCGTCTCTACTAAAAATGCAAAACAAATTAGCTGGGCGTGGTGGCACGTGCCTGTAGTACCAGGTACTCAGGAGACTGAGGCAGCAGAGTGGCATGAACCTGGGAAGCGGAGCTTGCATTGAGCCACGATCACGCCACTGCACTCCAGCCTGGGCAACAGAGCGAGATTCCGTCTCAAAAAACAAACAAACAAAAAAACTTATTTGATATATATTATTGTTTCATTAACATTGAACTTACGGCCAACAGGAAAATTATTCAAACCTGGACAAAGCCGATGTAACACATGTATTTTCTCCGTGAGACACATCACAGCCTTCCTGTGCTTGAGAACCCTAGATAGCACTTCAGCACCATGCATGGGTGCCATTTTAAACAGTGAAATCACACACACAAAATATAAAAAATGTGGCACCGAATAGATGAACGGACGCTTGTCTATGGTGTGGCATGAGAACTAAAGGAAGAGAGCAGAGTATCACTTTGTGCCAGCTCAGCTGGGAACATGGGCGTCGGGGAACTCAAATTTTTTGCAGTTTGTGCATGTCCAAGAATGACCCTGTAAGCATTTTCAGTATTGATTTGGGGATTACAAATACATTTTAGCAGGGATGTGAATTCACAAATACAGAATCTGTAAATAATGAGGATTAACTATATTTAGACTTCAGAATGTATTCTACACAACTAAACTTACACTTTAGGATCACCAACTAGACAATCCATTTCTGGCTGAGAGGGGCTGCGTCTGGTTTCGCTTGCCGTTGTATGGGTCGGTCAATCCACACTCCATCGAGTCCCACCACTCACTGCTGTGCCATCTTTATGTGATAGGTTGTCCCAGATGAATAAATGTACAGGACTTGCTCATTCAGATTCAGTTAGGATGTTCCACAGAAGGTCAAAAATCAGCAAAACTCTGGACCACAAGTATTAAAAAATTCCCCAGGCAACTGTCCCCTAACCTCCTCCCCCATTCAACTGGCTGGTCCCCCATTTCCAAACACAAAGCCCAGCCCAGCCCAGCTTTCAGGAACCTATCTTCTTATTCCCTGCTGCATGTACGTGGGCCTTCAAAAAGCCTTTGTGAAAGCTCTAGCTGCTGAATATTTGATGAGCAACATATGGTTGAATGATAGAATCAGTTACTGCTATTCAAAGACAGATGCAGCCCAATCAGCACCTTGTCACTGCTCTCAGCTCACTCCTATGGGACAAGTGTTGGCTGAACTCTCGTTTTTATGAAAAAGTGGTCAGCACAGCCTGTATCCTTGATCATGGCCTTGTAATAACCTGGCTGTTGAATGAGCCTGGGGATAAATAAGTAATCAGTCCTCGCCTACAGCACAGTCAGCTAACAAGTAATTGTGGAAGTGAGAGGGTGCAAGCGTCCACGCAGCTCCACGGCAGGTGCTCCTTTGTGCTGTGGCTCCGCTGGGTGCCGCTCAGGTCTTTCCAGTCTATGAGCCACTTTCTGGGCTCCCTCCATCTCTTGTTCTCCTAAGGGCCTGGCCTCTTTCTGACTCTCAGTACAGGATAAAGCAGTTAGGAATTATGTCGGCCATTTAGTTCTGCACGGAATGGTCACGCCAAGGAGGCCAAGGCAGGCCAGGACTTGGACTTGACAGATACGATCTCCTGTGCAGTGCTCCAGAAGCCGGGCTCTAGAGAAGCCACACAAGAGGGCTGAGGAGGGTGGAAGAGGAAATGTACAGGGGCATCTATGGGGAGGCACGGCTTATCTTCAGGAAATTGTGTACTGCTCCAAAACTTGTCTTTGATACACTCTCTCTTACTTTTTCCTGCAAGGCCACTGCTAGCCTACTCATGGGACTCCTTAATATTCAAGTTTATGCAACTCAGAATTACAGTATTAGGTTTTGCTAGCAAAACAAGGACCAGATTTCCACCTTCACTCATCCTCTCCATGAGGGCCTGTGCCGGGCGCACCTGTCCAGCCACACTCAGGAGCCCCATTTTCTGCACATGCCTCCCTGGGGTCCTCCTCCCACCACTGCTGCCCTTGCGCTCAGAGAATAGACGCAAACTTGTCAGAGCTGTTGGATGGTCAGCTAAGGTTGTGGAAACAGACACCGCGGTGGAGACTGGCAAGTGGATGATTCCCTGGGTGAACATTCAGGAACAGCAGTGGGATGGGAGTGGGGAGCAAGGTGGGAACGGAGTAGGAGTCAGGGAGTAGCGCAGTGCAGCAGAGGCTCCTGCCTATCCCAAAGACGGCCCAGGGGAGTTGTCCTAGAGTAGGGCAAAGGGCAAGGGGACAGGGACTCCTCTCCTCCCTCCCCATCCCCCAAATTCCACTCTTGGAAATGAGAGCCACATCCACAACAAAGAAGAGGCAAAGCTTGGATAAGGCAGATCCTTTTAGCAGAAAACAGTTCCCAGAACAGACACAGCCATGAGCTTTCAGCCACCAACACTCCAGGCAATAGGGAGAATCGAAGCCTTGGTCCTAAAGAGGAGGGCGGGGAACCTGGGGAGAGCACTGCACCAGCCACTACAATGGGAGTTAGGGCCTTTCTCCACAACAACCGGAGTATGGCTTTGTCAGGTGTCCCTGCATCCTAAAAGAGCAGTTTTCATTCTGCAGATGCTATTAGACCCCAGGGAATGGGAATATAATGATGGCGACATTGATGTTTGAAGGTGACATTCCTTTGCAACCAAGTGCAAAGGGACCTGTAAGAGTTAATGGCTAGCCAGGTTGCCAGGAAAAGAGGCCTCTTAAGGACGTGAAATCCACACACAATCCTGCACACACACATGCTCATGTACTCCAGGCCATCCTCCTGCATGGTCTGCGGCTCTGAAAGTGGTTCCAGGCCAACCCACCCAGTGCCACCTGCTAGAGCCAGGTGTAGACAGTAAACAGCACAGCGGCAGCCACTGCCACCAGCAGCATGTGACACCTCTTCAAGCCTGAAAGCCCCTGCTCCTGACTGCCCGAGGAGACCATCAGTGCCTTTCCCCAGTACCCCTTAATGGCACACAATATTGGCAAGCTACAATGCAGAAAATAAATTTACGCAAAATTAAGTTTTTAAAACATGGAGAAAGGGAAGAGGGAAAGAAGAAAGGACAAAATGGTTACCTGTAAGATTGAAAAGACCTGTCTTACAGTTACACGTGGCTCTGGTGCCAAGCGGACTGCCTGGCCCGTTTCAGACACTCACTAATGCTTATTCAGTGACCAAAGGAAATGAATGCATACTTTGTACCAGTATTCTCAGTGTGTTTATTTCTCTTCCCTGCTTAATGCTGAAGAAATATACTAAAAGGCAGCTTAAAGTACAGTAATTGTCTCTTATATGTTGGAAGGCAAGTGCACAAACAGGCATAATCTCTACATTTATCTTCCCTCACTATTAATTTTATAGTAAGATACAGTGGAATGAGGGAAATGCTTATATAGATAACTGAATTATTTATATTAGAAGCTTTCACTCATTGAATCAATTTTTAAAACCGATAGTTTCAGGAATTACTCAGTAGCCTCTGTGTTTCTTAATTTCCTTATCTGTAAAACATAAATAATACTATACCTGTCTCATGGGTACGGAAGCATTAAATGAATTACTATGTAGAAAGCTTGGGACAGTTGCCTGGCATGCAGCTATCACTGTGTTTCCTGTTTATTATTCTGGTAATTAATAATCAGCACTTTTTGAAAGTTAAATGTAAGTTTTCATCTCAAAAGGCTATTTCCTATGAATCAACTCAAATTCAAGTAGGTCTGCTTAGGCAAAATAGCTACAGATGAAGTAAAGCTCAGATGCTTTAATAAATGATTCCATCAAAAATTAGTCTCATCCAGGCTTTGAAGCAAGTCAGCTTCAAAAAAACTGAAATAAATTGACTCAAAAAATACATAAACAAATCAGCTAGAGGTAAACACCTTTAAAGGGAAAATAACCCTAAGATATCAAAGGAGGAGCTACGGTTTCCTCCTCTTGAGGGCTTTATCTGTCTCTTCAGCACGTATCAGGCCTGATGAGTTCCTGTGAACGGCACTGCCAGCCCCTCAGTGTTCTCTCCAGGACCAGTAACAAGCACTCAACATTCGAGGAAGCAGGAATCCGAGAATTCAAGTAACTTGCCCGAGCATGCAGTGAATAGATGGCAGAGCCGGATTAATATTCCGGGGACCAAGGGCCTGTCTTCTTTACCTTTGTATGCCCAACTGCCGAGTACAAGGCCTGGTAGAGCAGGCACCAGGTAATGTTTGTCAAATGAGTAAATGAAAGAAGGGTAACTTGAAGAGCTGATCAACAAACTGATACCAACTCAAGTGAACTAACTCAACTGTAATAACAGGGCAGCATTTAAATGAAAGATGATACGGTTTGGCCGCATTCTCACCCAAATCTCATCTTGAATTGCAGCTCTCATAATTCCCACATGTTGTGGGAGGGACCTGGTGGAAGATAACTGAATCATGGGGATGGTATCCCCCATACCATTCTCGTGGTAGTGAATAAGTCTCACGAGATCTGATGATTTTATAAGACATTTCCCCTTTTGCTTGGCTCTCCTTGTGTCTTGTCTGCCACCATGTAAGACATGCCTTTCACCTCCCACCATGATTGTGAGGCCTCCCCAGCCACGTGGAACTGTGAGTCCATTAAACCTCTTTTTCTTTATAAATTAACCAGTTTCAGGTATGTCTTTATCAGCAGCATGAAAACGGACTAATACAAAAGGTGAAGTCGTATTTTAGATAAAGCTTATCGTAGCCAAATAAAGCAAAAAGCTTGGGGCTTCTGAAATATTTCTTTAGTAATATAATACAACCTAGTGTTTCCTAACCTGAGAATTATACGCTGCCTGAAACTCCCTGTGTCTGACTGAATAGTGCATGCCCAATACAAGGCAACAATGGAATATGACGTCTGTACCATCCCAAAAAAGAACAACTAAAATAACCTAAAAGACCCACATTAATTTATTTAAAAATTCAAGAAACAGGCATCTAATTTTTTTAGCATTCCTTTTGGTAGTGAGCTGATATTGATAATAAAACACCTAATAATTCACTCAATTAATATTTTCCTGTGTTTTGCCTTATTATGACATAGTAAAACATAATAATAATAAGCCTAATGCTATAAGGACTGTTTTTAACCAAAACCGATGCAATGAGCTTTAAATATCTGCTACGATTTCCTTTCTGATGTCTAAACATGTCTTTACAAGTTACCGATCGCACTGCCTCTTCAGGCAGGCTAATGGAGCATCGTTTTTCTTTTCTCAGGGGGCCATTAGTGATCTGGCAAAGTGTAAGCTGGGTCAGAGCCTCAGGATAAGGTGCTTTTGGTGTTTATTTTACACACACACACACACACACACACGCGCGCACATACACGTGATTAAAGGATTAGTACAACTTCCTTTTAAAGTAGAACTCTTGTTCAGAGCAGAGTAGAATAAAATATGCTTTTCTATCTTCTTAGACTTTGACAACGGGTTACAAAAGTTAACTTGATCTGCTAAAAATTTCATTTGGTTACAACTGTCACCAAAGCACAATAAGCCCCTCCCTTCCTTTCTAATTCTGCCTCTCCAAATGTTGGAAAATATCCCAAAAAACAAAATATACATATATAATTAATAATAACTTTTGAGTGTAAATGCAAGGAAATATATCAGGGGAATTGTTACCTTGCTCAAAATAACACAGCAAAATTTACCAGGTTTAAAAAAAAAAAAAAAAAACCTCAAATGGTATTTCAGAGACCTACTCCTTTCAAAACAAGGAGGACAAAAATCTTCTCCACAAAAGCACATACTGAAAAAATATTTTGGGGGCACGGCCTGAAAGGGTTGGCAGTGTACAGTTTTGTTGTTATTCCCGTGGCCATTTTATGGGCTTCAGCAAAACACTGGGGCCACGATCTGTCTTTTGGTTGCTCCAGGGGAGCCAGCCATCACAACCCAACAGAAGAGACTTCCGAAAAACCCACACAGGCACCAGAAGTCCTTCCCTTTCATCTACCACTGGGGTTTTTTTTTCTCATCTATCACAGTGTTGTCCAATCTTAGAGAGCCCTCAGAAAAAAGGCTGTTAGACTGAGGATGGATTCTTGGATAAGAAGACAACTTTGCTCTTAGAAATAATTAACACACCTTAGACAGCAACCATCACTTAGGGTGTGTGTGTGTGTGTGTGTGTGTGTGTGTGTAATATAAACATTTCATATACAAACTGATTAGATGATGATGCTTCTAAAATAGTCTGGCTGTAGGACGATAGCTAGTGTTGCCCAGGAAGTGTAGTCTTGTGATTTGGAGCATATTTCTTCTCAACTAGCCCCCAGTAAATAACTGATTCTCCCCAGAAAGACGTGGATATGACCTGTCTATCTACTCCAGCCTGCAAGAGCACATATTAACAAAGGTAACTTGTCGGCAGGACTAACCAAGTGAACAGGAACAGTTTCCAGCAGAGAGCAAATGTCACACTGTAGCTGGATGCGTGTCCCCTAGCTCAGACTGTGGCCGCTTTACTGATGACATTACAATTATCAATTGTGAGTAAATGGAAGGATGTTTCTGTAGTTCCTGTTGAAATCAAGTGAAAAGGGCTCTGGACTTTGGACAATTTCAGAATCAAAAACTAAGAATTTATGATCTGGTGCATGACCAAAGGAAGCATCTATGCCAGCTTTGTGGGTAGAACCTCCGTGGACACCTGGAAAGGCCTGGTGAAGTGAAGCCACAAAAGAAGAGCACGAAGTAGACTGACCAAAATGTACCAGGTCTCACTGAGGCAGTTTCAATTTTTTAATAGGAGAAAAGAGCTTTAATATCAGTGCCTCCTTATGTGGTATTCCCAGTTTAAGTGATTTTTTATTCCAGTTAACTTCATAAATATTTTTTTCATTTCAGAATGGAGGTTCTGCCTTTGCAATCAGTGGTTTTTCTATTCTCTAATACAATGAGTTAGTGTATAGAGGATACTTAGAATAGTACCTGGCACATAGAAATGTGACATAAAAGTGGGGGCTTTGGATAAAGAACCTCTCCAGATTAATCTCTGAATCTCTTGGCTGTCCCAAATGGATACTGCTTGACTTTTATAGTCAAGATTCTAGGATGAATCCAGTGAGTTAACACTTCCTCAGGACGCTGCCTTCTCACCTGGGTATCTCATTTTATAACATATGAGATCACATATATTCCTCATGGAAAACTACATAGTTACTCCACGTGTATTCACCAGGCTGTTCTCATTCAAATAAACCTCCAGCCTCCGCATTCATAAGGAGTCACCTTTGAATCCTTTGCTTTATACTAGTCTTTTTTTTTTTAAATTTGACAAGAATAATTTAATCAGTTTAGAGAAATAACAGCATCACTGGAGTAAGTAGGTGGCTCTCTAAGATTGCTACATTGAATGAGTTACCACTCAATAAGATAAATAAAACCCAATGTGTTTGAGAGACTACTTTAATTAAAAGCAGTGTTTTTTTCCACCTTTTTATCCTCCACAAATCCAAATACAGTCTTTTGTGAAGAACAATCTTTCAATTAATATTTGGTGAAAGAAATAATTGGTCACACTTAATATGACATATTTTCTATGTAACATACACATATGTCATCAATCTGCACCAATGCATATTAAAATATCTCCCTTAAGCATACTCACATTATCTCTCCAGACCCTCGTTCCTCGAGCCTGGTGATGTGTCAGCCAACAAGCATTTATTAAGTGACCAGGTTTCCCTCTTCCCTTGCAAATTTGCAGGAGCTTTAGCTCTGTCAAGGGCATGAGTCAGAACAACACAGTGGCTAAGAGTGTGGCTCACCCACGCAGCACCTGGGTGTCCTGCAGCTTGCTATGAACCCACCCGGAACTCAGTCTTTGTCTGTGACATGAGGATTATTGATCATAGTAACAGCTCCCTTAAAAGTTTGTGGTGAAAATTAAATTAATAAATGCACGTAAATAGTTATATGAACTTAGTAGAGAGGGCTACTGGCTCTTTATTGATCGATCAATTAACCTAAGTATTATGTAACTAAAAATTGAACATACCAGCTGTATCTTGGAGTAGTACACCAAAAAACCTTGGAAATTACATATTTCTTTACTAATATTTAGAAAGCACTGGTAAAATCCTCTAGTAAAGACTGGCTATAGTCACATGAATGAGAATAAGATTTCTAAGTCTAGTTCACTCTGACATTCAAAGTAGTAAGTTGTGCTTCAAAATGGTAATAATAACAGCCCACTTAAAAATTTATTAGAGGCCGGGTGTGGTGGCTCACGCCTGTAATCCCAGCACTTTGGGAGGCCGAGGCGGGCGGATCACAAGGTCAGGAGATTGAGACCATCCTGCCTAACACGGTGAAACCCCGTCTCTACTAAAAATTTAAAAAAAATTAACCGGGCGTGGTGGTGGGTGCCTGTAGTCCCAGTTACTCAGGGGGCTGAGGCAGGAGAATGGTGTGAACACGGGAGGCGGAGCTTGCAGTGAGCCGAGATCGAGCCACTGAACTCCAGCCTGGGCGACAGAGCGAGACTCCGTCTCAAAAAAAAAAAAAAAAAAATTTGTTAGAGACAAGGTTTTGCAACATTGCCTAGACTGTCCTCCTGGGATCAAGGGATCTTCCCACCTTAGCCTCCCAAGCAGCTGGGACTACAGACAGGTGTCACTGTGCCTGGCATGTTAGCCAGTATTTACTGAGCACTTATTGTGGCCTTCTTCCACATTGCATATGTTCTAATCCAAACAAAATACACTCTTCTACCATATTGACCAGTATATGGCACTCACTATGTCATAAGTTATAAGGAACCTGTAATATATCGGGTTAAAAAACTTAATACCTCGGGCTGGGCACGGTGGCTCACACCTGTAATCCCAGCACTTGGGAGGCCAAGGTGGGTTAGGAGTTCAAACTCCTGAGGTAAGGAGTTCGAGATCAGCCTGGGTAATGTGGTGAAATCCCATCTCTACTAAAAAAAAAAAAAAATTGCAAAAATTAGCCAGGGGTGGTGGCGCGCCCCTGTGCTCCCAGCTACTTGGGAGGCTGAGGTGGGAGAATCGCTTGAACCTGGGAGGTGGAGGCTGCAGTGAGACAAGATCGCACTACTGCACTCCAGCCTGGGCGACAGAGTGAGACACCATCTCAAAACAAACAAACAAACAAACAAACAAAAACCTTAATACCTCATTAGTTTGCAATTCTTGGGCGACCTGACCTGAAGTTAATTATACATTAGTTAACAAATTTAATGCAGGACAGTCTCAATCCTAATGCAAAGCACAGTTTGTGAACAGCAAGAAAATGTTCATCTCCTTCCCTACAGTATTACATACTCAAATAAAATGCCCATCCTTGTAAGTGAAAGCATAAAACATTTTTAAGAGTCTTGATTTCTTTAATTACTCATGATCCTGCAATCCTAATTAAATCTAAAAGCCAAATCCCATGGCTTATGACACCCCAAGCTTCTGTCTCCAGAGGACTGCTACATGCAATAACTATTCTCTGATGTTTGCTATTTTGAAGATTGACATAAGCATAGGACTAGAGTTAGGTTTATACCTTCATCTAAAATTCTAGACACTGGAAATAAAATTTATTCATTCTACAAATATGTGCTGAATGCCTGTTATATATACATCAAGCAGCCTTTGGGCCAAAAAGCATATCCTTGCCATCTTGATGTTTATCTACTAGAAGGGACAGACACTCTACATAAATGTATTAACATAAAACCCTGACTTGGTTGACAGTGAGATGCTCCTAAAAGGCTGAGGAACAAAGGTTTCCTGCCAAATACTCCCTCATTCTTCAGTGAATACTGTGAAAAAGAACATTTATTTTCAACCCGTAGCCCCCACCCTGTGGAGATATGAAATAATCAATGTTGGGGAACTTGAGAGTTAGATACGGTTGAGAGAATGCCAAGCCCAAGGAGAGGAGCATAGATGAGATGATCCTGGAGTCTGGGGGACTTGCTAGACTGATGAGGAACTCCTGCCTGAGAAGCCGGAGGGCGGGAGCTCTGGGGACTGCTTAAAATTTCACTGGGGGCAGCCGGGCGCGGTGGCTCACGCCTGTAATCCCAGCACTTTGGGAGGCCGAGGCAGGCTGATCACGAGGTCAGGAGATCGAGACCATCCTGGCTAACACAGTGAAACCCCATCTCTAGTAAAAATACAAAAAATTAGCCTGGCGTGGTGGCGGGTGCCTGTAGTCCCCGCTACTGGGGAGGCTGAGGCAGGAGAATGGCTTGAACCTGGGAGGCGGAGCTTGCAGTGAGCTGAGATTGAGCCACTGCACTCCAGCCTGGGCGACAGAGCGAGACTCCATCTCAAAAAAAAAAAAAGAAAAAACTTCACCAAGGGGCAGGGGCAGGATCACCCCACAGAGGAGGTTTGCGGGAAGAATCAAGGGAGGAAACAGAAGAGCTGAGTGGCAGGGTCTGCAAGTCCAGCTCTTGCTATGGATTTGTCGCACAAATAATTTTGGAAAGGTATAAATACCAGGAAAAATAAAACCTGCTCATAACATGAAAAAAAATGTGGGATGAGGGGATGTCAGCTTTAGTTAAGGGGGTGAGGGAAGAGGGTTTGAAGGAGGGACATCTAAGATAAACCTGAATTCTGGGAAGAGACCATCATTCAAAATCTGGGGAAGGGGATTCCAGGCAAAGGGAGCTGTGACAGCACAGAGGTGCCAGTTCAAACCAGGGTGAATTCCACAACTAAGAACAGTGACTATTTGTGTAGTAATTTTATATTTTGTTTTAAATTATATCTGTTAAATTATGTCCCCACAAAGCCTAATAACCCTGAGGGATTTGGGTCTCCAGTTGCAGTGGTGGAAAACTTGACCAAAAGAATGACACCCAGGCCCAGGTTAAGTCCATTGCAGGCTGGACCTCGGAGCTGCGCTGGGCCTGGGCTGCAGCCTCTGGCAGAGTGTGTGCACCCTTCCCTGTGTGTACGCCCTTCGTTGGGTGTGATGGCCACTTCTGTGTCAAGGTCCCACCACCTCTATGCTGACTCCTCTGCCCTCAAGCTCCATCAGGGAAAAAGGTCCCTGCTTCAAAGACCTTCCAAGATCTGGTTCCCCAGCAACCGAGGCTGAGATGGATTCCTAGGGCAGGAGGATTATGGGGCAGTTCCCTTGCAGGGATACCTGGCAGGGAGTGAGGAAATCCAGACCCCACAGAGGGACAGATCCCATTGTCATGCTCTTGCAATGGAGGCCTCAGCTGCTGGGATGCTCTGGAGCTGGCACAGCCCTTCAGAAACTTTCCAGCTTTGAGGCCTCGGCACCCTGTGTTGAGTGGTCATTGGCTCCAGGCTGCCCCAGACAGGGAGGAGAAGTTTGGGTAAAGCAGCTCCCTTCAGCCACCACCAATTCCCAGGGAGGGATTTTGCTGAGAGTGGTCAAGGAAACACCTCCCGGCTGCTGGGAATGGAAGCTCAGTCCTGAAAGGGAATTTCCAACTCACTCCATAGCGTCCACTGCACACAGCTCTTCAGAAGAGATTCTCACAGAGAGAAGAGCCTCGAGAGGAAGTCAGTGTGGGTGGAACTAAGTTTCTAGAAATCTAGGCTCTTAGAATTCTTGATTTGCTATTTCAGAACTTCCAGTGTGTGATTATCTTAATACGTAAGGCCGCAACCAGAAATCAGGAATCACTTTAAGCATTTTGAAAAGAGAACGTTAAATAGAAAGGGTTGGTTACTGAAGGGGATGGAAGAGCCAGGAAGCCAAAAGGAATGTTGAAGCAATTGGAACATCATCAGCGAGGCAGGAAGGCTGTGGGGAGCCAGGCAGGGGCATGAGCTCAAGAACGAGGGCCATCCAGGAGCCGCCAGACCCTCAGGCGAAGGTCCAGAAATGGCTCTATGTACAATCAGGCCTTGCCTGGGCCTCTTCACGGTCAGCTGTGTCCATTAGCCTTTCCAGGTGTCCATGGAAGACCTACCCACAAACCTAGGATAGACGCTTCCTCCAGTCATGCACCAGGTCATAAATCCTTAGTTTTTTATTCTGAAATTGTCCAGAGCCCTTTTCAGTTGGTTTCAGCAGGTACAACTATCAGACAGTCCATAAATCCCATCCGTGAGTAACTAGGAATATTCTGTGCTGAGTAACTAGGAATATTCTGTGCATTGAATGAAGCATGAAGGGAGAAGACATTGGATAAGTGACGAGTACTTAACTGATGACTAGCTTGGGATGCTCACAGCTGATGGACACAGCTGACAGTGAAGAGGCCCAGGCAAGGCCTGGTTGTACAGAGTGCCATTTCTGGACCTTCTCCTGAGGGTCTAGCGGCTCCTGGATGGCCCTCGTTCTTGAGCTCTGCTCATGCTGCCCCCAGCTTCCCCCAGCCTTCCTGCCTAGCCAGTGTTCCGGTTGCTTCAACATTCCTTTCGGCTTCCTGAATCTTCCACCCCCTTCAGTAACCAACCCTTTCTGTTTAATGTTCTGTTTTTAAAATGCTTAGAGTGATTCCTGATTGCTAGTTGGGGCCTTACCTACTGAGATAATTACACATGTCAAGATCTGAAACAGAAAATCAAGAATTCTAAAAGCCCAGATGACTAAAAACAGGAAGTCATTTAGTCGAATCCCTGTCTTTTGATAATTCCCTTCACAACAGTATTGTAAAGTGATTTTCTGGCTCTCTGTTAACTCTTCGCTGCTTTAAACTGGAAACAATAGCTTGGATTTGCAGGGAGGTGGATTTCAGGTTGATTCAAGACAGAACTGTCTGATAATACTATAGACTTCCCAGGGCCACAGATGGCTCCCTGGCACCATTAGCATCTAAGAAGAAACCAAGTGACCAGCCAACATGGTTATTGTAGAATATGCCACCACTGGTTGCTGCAAGATGCTTGATAACTCCTAAAAGTTGTTCCAACTTTAAAATTCCATGATTCTGTAAGTTGCAGCCCTCACTAATCAGATAATACCCACCAGTTAAGTGTACTGAGCCTACAAGCATTTTTAAAAACAAAATTATTTCACATTTTGTCATATAACTAACTGCTGATCCTCATCTTTCTTCTACAGCACAGTAGTACATAAGGCTTCGCAACAAATCGTCAGCTTAAACACAGGCACGGGAAAGCATGTAATAATACTCCGATATTCTTTGTCCTGTTGATGGCACTGAGAGCAAAACAGTGGACAACCCTGGTCTACAGAACAGTGGAGAGACTGGAATTTTATGTTCAAGACAAGGCCTTGCACTGCCAGTAATGCCTAACCAGGGTGTCTAATCTTTGGACTTCCCTGGCCACATTGGAAGAAGAAGAATTGTCTTGGGCCACACATAACATACACTAACACTAATGATAGCTGATGAGAAAAAAAAAAAAAGTCCTCACATAAATCTCATATTGTTTTAAGAAACTTTGGAAATTTGTGTTGGGCCACATTCAAAACTGTCCGGGCCACAGGTTGGACAATGTTGGTATAACACAAGATGCCTCAAAACACAGATTTCAGAAATGCGTGGATTCTGAGTCCTACGTGTTCAGAAAAAAGTAAGATATCCTTGCTTGGAGTCCCTCTGCAAGTACATAAACAAACACATAAATGACGTTATGTTGAAGATCAGTCATGGTTCTTGGTGCTAAATTGGAGAAAGAGGAAAATAAGTCATCCGAATGCTGCTTTCAGTACTGACTGGAAGGATGTATGTGGATTTCCCTTTCCAACTCTTTCTTTCCTCCTCTCTTACCATGAGCAGCGCCAGCAGACACCTGTGTACCCATTTGTGCTCTGTTTGTGCACTGACCTTGTAACATTTTGTTACTTCATGATACTTCTTTATGCAGAGAGGATTAAGTTTTTTCCTTCAGATTTTATGTTTCACCTATGATGTCCCTGATAGTGTCAGTCCCTGGCACATCTGAGCATGAACTGATGTCCACAAGCCATCAACTGTTTGGCATGTCTGACACTGCTGCATATTCACAGCTGGTTAGTTTGGGAAAAAGAAAAAGTCAGGGGTTGTCACAGAAGTATGTAGGGGGAAATCCCAGTTACTTGATTTCCAAATAAAATGATAAAGGGCCACACTGATGTAAAAGCGATAGATAACTTAATTGGATATATAAAGATAGTAATTTTTAAAGCACTTTATTGTGAATGCACACACCTTCTTTCTTTGAAAAAGGAGCTCCAAACCGTAGAAGAGTAGTTGCCTGTATGCTATCATCTTGTTTCTCAGGCCAGAAATTATTCTGTTTATGCTAATTCCTTTAGGAATGAGGCTCTGGCGACAGGGGTCCCATTAACAATGTACTTTTGTTTTATAAGGATTTGCACAAACTCACATTTCTCTACCCTTTATATACATTGTGTATTAAGGATTTTGGCGACTTAGAATTTCTGTCATTTAGAGACAGGAAAATCAACATGCCATCTGCAGTTATACGATGTACTACGATGGATGATCATGATATGCCTTATGAAGTTTACAGAGAATGAGGGCGAACAGGAAAGTCACAGTCATTATTTGTTGTTCTGTGCACACCGTGGTCTTTACTTCTTTTTCTGAAGAGTTCATCACTAACAAGGAAATCACCAGTGACCTTTCCCACACCACTCCGTAGATGGGGTCAAACAACTTCCTTTCCCTTTCATGTAAACATACGGCCACGGCACTCACCTAAGACATTTGGCACAGGCTGTACTTCTCATCATGGTAGTACTTTGAAAAAAAAATTTATTAAATTAACTCAGTGTGGTTTAATTTGAATACTTGTGACAGGACTTCAAGTTGAAAAATTCATAAACCAGAGCATGTTTCCTAATCAGAGCCTCAGAAATTAGAGTCAGTACTCTATATTCTACGCCTTCAGGTTCTTATAGAGTAACCAGAATGAGAGCGAAACACTTCAGGAACTACACCCTCCAAATCAAATTATTCTCTTTCATTATGTTATTGAGACATATTTAAGAAACCTTAACTAATGTACGAAGTTATGGCTGGGACCAAGCTTCCAACCCCATTCTCCTGTAAGTGGCTCAGAAATGTCAAATACTGCTCTGCCTCTTCCAACTGCCACCACATTCTCCCCACAACCCAAAAGACAAATGCATGTACCGATGCTGTCATGAGATTTGTCTTATTTTATTGACAACACTTTGAGTTAGTGTTAACTAGCCAAAACATTCCAGTGATACTGCCATGCTTACTACGAAGCCCTAATAGGGAATTTATTAGCTGTGTAAGTGACAAACATGCATCACAAACAACTTCTATAGAGCTCTACTTGTGTAGTTGCTAAAATGCTGGACACCCACTCCATGCCATACTAGCCCCGCTGCAGAGATAACATCTGTGCCGTTGGATAAAGACCATCCCAAGGAGCCCAGCAAAATACATTCAGACTGTGTAACTCTGTGTTATAGAAGAACAAAATTCTCTTACCTTGCATTGTCGTTTTTGTTGGTTCTGAGAACAGAGGAATGAGCAAGAGGTAGATAAGGTAGACAAAGGAGAGCCCATTGTATCGGAATGCACATGCTGTGGGAGGGAAGAGAGAAGAGAGTGAGAAGGTCATTAACAAAGGCAGGTTGACAAAACCGGGGGTGCATAACAAAAGACGGTCTCAGATGTCACTGGATCAAACAGTCACGTCCTGAATAGATATGTCAATCAAAAAGTAATAAATTAGGTATTTATTCTGTGTTCATCACTGTGTTGAGCATGACGAGAAACAGATAATTAAAATACATCAACACTGGTCTTAAAATCTAACCAAGAAATATGAAGGTAAAAGACAAAGCTATTAAAAATAATAATAGCTACAATAATTTAAGGGATACATAGTATAAAAATATGTAAATTGTGCCACCATACACATAAAATGTTATTAGGGGTGGACTATAAAAGTTCAGACTTCGGCCGGGCGCGGTGGCTCAAGCCTGTAATCCCAGCACTTTGGGAGGCCGAGACGGGTGGATCACGAGGTCAGGAGATCGAGACCATCCTGGCCAACATGGTGAAACCCCGTCTCTACTAAAAAATACAAAAAACTAGCTGGGCGAGGTGGCGGGCGCCTGTAGTCCCAGCTACTCGGGAGGCTGAGGCAGGAGAATGGTGTAAACCCAGGAGGCGGAGTTTGCAGTGAGCTGAGATCCGGCCACTGCACTCCAGCTTGGGCGACAGAGAGAGACTTCGTCTCAAAAAACAAAACAAAAAAAAAGTTCAGACTTCTTTTTGTTTGTTTGTGACTGAGTTTTGTCCTGTTGTCCAGGCTGGAGTGCAGTGGCATGATCTTGGCTCACTGCAGCCTCTGCCTCCTGGATTCAGGTGATTCTCCTGCCTCAGCCTCTCAAGTAGCTGGGATTACAGGAGCACACCACCATGCCTGGCTAATTTTTGTACTTTCAGTAGAGATGGGGTTTCGTCATGTTGGCCAGGCTGGTCTTGAACTCTTGACCTCAGGTAATCTGCCTGCCTCAGCCTCCCAAAGTGCTGGGATTACAGGTGTGAGCCACCGCACCTGGCCT
The DNA here is from genome assembly GCF_000951045.1 of Mandrillus leucophaeus. Taxonomy (NCBI): domain Eukaryota; kingdom Metazoa; phylum Chordata; class Mammalia; order Primates; family Cercopithecidae; genus Mandrillus; species Mandrillus leucophaeus. The sequence continues at coordinate 2,558,484 of NW_012102665.1, read as the reverse complement.
AGTGCATACTTTTTATGTACAATTAAAGTTAAGTTATCAATTTAAAATACTCTGTTATACTATAAAATGCTTTATGTAAACCTCATGGTCACCACAAAGCAAAAACCTATAGCAGATACAAAAAAGACAAAAAGTACAAAATCAAAGCATACCACTAGAGAAAATCACCAAATCACAAAGGAAGACAGCAAGAGAGAAAGAAATGAACAAACTGAAGTACAAAATAATCAGAAAATAATAAACAAAATGATAGTAGTAAGTCCTTGGCTACAAGTAATTACCTTAATACATTGTATACTATTAGGTGATAGTTGCACTAAAAGCCCAAATTTCTCTACTAAGCAATATATCTATGTAACAAAATTGCACTTGTACCGCCTAAACATATAAAAATAAAAAAGAACATTTTGTTCCTCCACTAGGCCCTATTAGGCCAATGGAGAAATCTAGCAATAAAAGGCAAATGTAAGCACACTTAATTTTTATTTATTTTTTATTTATTTTTTTGAGATGGAGTCTCGCTCTGTCAACCCAGGCTGGAGTGTAGTGGTGCGATCTCGGCTCACTGCAAGCTCCGCCTCCTGGGTTCATGCCATTCTCCTGCCTCAGCCTCCCACGTAACTGGGACTACAGGCACCCACCACCATGTCTGGCTAATTTTTTGTATTTTTACTAGAGACGGGGTTTCACTGTGTTAGCCAGGATGGTCTCGATCTCCTGACCTCCTGGTCCCCCCGCCTCGGCCTCCCAAAGTGCTGGGATTACAGGCATGACCCACCGTGCTAGCTAGAATTTTTTAAAAGACCCAAGTATATGCTACCTGGAAGAAACTCACTTCCCATTTAAGAATACACAGAGACTAAAGGTGGAAGGATAGAAAAAGATATTCTATGCAAATGAAAACCAAAAGACACCAGGGATAGTTAGACTTATATCTGATAAAATAGACTTTAAGAACTGTAAAATGAGACGAAGGTCAATATATAGTGACAAAGGGATCAACTGTAATGGTTTTAAATATATATGCACCCAAGACTGGAACATCTACATATATAAAGCAAATATCAATGGATATAAAGAAAGAGATAAACTATAATATAATAATAGCAGGGGATTTCAATATCCATTCTTAGAAATGGACAGACCATCCAATCAGAAAATTAATAAGAAAACATCAGACAAACTACATTTTAGACCAAATGAACCTAATAGACATATACAGAACAGTCTATCCAACAGCAGCAGGATACACATTCTATTTTTTCTTTTTTTTTTATCCGTGATTAAAAAAATCTCCCCTCAAAAATAAATGAAGAAATAAATAAAAGCCCAGGACCTGATGAATTCTACCGAATATTTAAGGAGAAATAATACCAATTCTTCTCAAATTCTTCCAAGAAAATTAGAGAAGAGGGAATACTTGCAAAGTCATCCTATGTGGTCATCATTACCCTGATACTAAAACCAGACAAGGATAATACAAGGAAAGAAAATTACAGGCCAGTGTCCTTGATGAACATAGATGCACAAGTCCTCAACAAAATGCAAGCAAACCCAACTCAGCAAGAAAAGGGCTCCTCCATCATGATCAAGTGGGCTTTATCCCAGGGATGCAAGAATGGTTCAACATACCTATAGCTATCAATGTGATACACCACATTAACAGAATGAAGAACAAAAACCATATATCTTCTCAAAGATGCAGGAAAACTATCCGGCAAAATTCAACACCCTTCATGGTAAAAATTCTCAACAAATTACGTATGGAAGAAATGGACTTCAGTACAATAGAGGCCATATGTAACACACACACAGCTAATATCACACTCATCAGTGACAATTTAAAATTTTTCTTCTAATACCAGAAATAAGACAAGGATGCCTACTCTTGACACTTCTATTCAATGTGGTATGGGAAGTCCTAGACAGAGAAATTAGGCAAGAAAAAGAAATCAATACATCAAAATTGGAAAGGAAGAAGCAAAGCAAATTTGTCTGTTTGCAGATGACCTGATCTTATATAAAGAAAACCCTAAAGACTCAACCAAAAAATTGTTAGAACTAATTAATTCAGTAAAGTTTCAAAATACAAAATCAACACAAGAAAATCAGTAGCATTCGCTATACACTAACAACGAAGTATATGAAAAAGAAATTTTAAAAATCCCATTCACAGTAGCTACAAATAATACTTCGAAATAAAGCTAACCAAAGAGGTGAAAGACCTATAAATGGAAGGATATAAAACATTGATAACAGAAATTGAGGCAGACACAAATACAGCCATGGACCTGTTAGCATCAGCAATGTGTTCTGAGAAATGCATTGTTAGGTAATTTTGTCCTTATGGGAACTGTGTGCTTACATAAACAGAGATGGTACACCCTACTGCACACCTAGACAATATAGTGTCGCCTACTGCTCCTAGGCCAAAAACCTGTGCAGCATATGTTACTGTGCTGAATACTACAGGCAACTGTAATACAATGGCGAGGATTTATGTATTTAAACATATCTAAACATAGGAAAAGTACAGTAAAACTATGGCATTATAATCTTATGGGACCAGCCCCACAGACCGTCAGCATTCCTGCTTGGTGGCGATCAAAGGGCATGGAGATCAAGCCCTGAACAGAGATGTTAGTTGAAATAATAAGAAAAAATGAACTCTCTGAAGGGAAGAGCACTAAAGAGAGGCACAAAGGAGGCAGGTGTTTGTCTTAGCTCTGCCTGCATGTGGGATGAGAGTGGGTAAGGAAACTGGCAGGTAGGAAAGAAAAAAGCAGCAGAAAAATGTGAGATGGATATGAGGAAAACCAGGACAGCCCAGCTTCACAAAGGGAAAGGTTTTCACGAAAGAAGTCCACTGCAACGGGGAGACTGGATTGTCACGACTGCCGGTGAGGATGTCCTTGCAGCCCCTCGCCGAAGGGCTTCAGCCCAGAAGGAAGGAAGGAAGTCAACCTATGGAAGTGCAGTGAACATGCGGCCACAACCAGGAAGCTGGAAGCAAGAAGGGGAGGCCTGGGAGACTGAGCAGAGGACGCCAAGGAACAGACCGGGCCCAAGTGCTCCTGGTCACCGAAGTGCTGAGCATCTGGGCCTTGGGCACAGTCCAGGCTGGGGGGACACATCAGGATGCGAGTGGCGGGTACCCAGACAGGAAGACCAGATCAAGAAGCACTAATCCCAGAATGCAGACAACAGGAGTACAGCACACTCCAGCCAAGGGTCTGAGTTAGGACCCATGGTGCCTGCTTCCATGGCTGATTCTAGAAGTCAGCAAGGAAAGAAGCAAAATGCAATAATTTTATTGCAATAAAAATGCGATAAAGCAAAATGCATGGGAGAAGAGAACAGGAATCAACAAGAAGTTCTTTTTATCCCAAAGGAGTCACACATATATTTGTTGCTTTCTGCACCACTCTCCACATCTCAACCTCCTTTCTTAAAGGTTCAAAGCAGAAAGAAATGTTCACACCACAGATTGGAGTGACAGGCAAATACCTAAAACAGGTGATCTACAAGAAGAACAAAAGCTCGGATTCTCTTTCCAACTGCTTTTCATCTTCTGCTTATTTCTCATCCAGAGTTGAAGTCTTTTATAGAACATTGTAGAGACATTTGGTCATTCATCTGCCAACAAACATGTAGTCAGCACACACTGTGTGCTGGGCGTTGTCCTAGGTGTTTGAGCTACATCAGAGAGCAAAACGGAAATGAGAGATCGCACCCTGCCTTTGGGAGCTGACGTGCTGGTGGGGAGACAGTGGTGAACGATGGGCAAAATCAAAGGCACAGCATGTGGTGTGTTGGAAAGGAAGTGCTATGTCCACAAGAAGGCCAGCCAGAGAAGGGAAAGACACAGCCTAGGGGAGGGGAGGCGTGAAGGGGAAAGTGAGGTTGAAGCCCAGAGGTGAGGGAGGTGATGAGCTGATTGAGTGATTCCTGTCAATTCCCTTTGGGAGAAGCACTCAGGCAAAACAGAAGCAAGCCAGACCCCTCTAACCTGCTGAAGACAGCCCCAAAGAGCCCAGTGTGAAGCAGAAGCTTCCAGGAGGCTGGATCATGCCGGGCCTTGCAAGGGCTCCGAGGACTCTGGTTTTCCCTCTGAGTGGCCGTGGAAGTGATCATTCTCCCCCTGGGTTTGGGGCTGCCTGGCTCCTGCTCTGCTGGCAGCTCCAATTGCCCACCTGTGCCCATCCTGCGCTCCATGCTACTGCAAAGCTACATCGCCTGCATCTGCCCTGTCCTTTCTGAATCAGGCATCTTCCTGTACAGCTCACATGCTTCCCCTCCTGGAAGCTGTCCAGGAGCATACCCTCCTCCAAATGAGATTTCTTTTTTTTTTTTTTTTTTTTTGAGACGGAGTCTCACTCTGTCGCCCAGGCTGGAGTGCAGTGGCCGGATCTCAGCTCACTGCAAGCTCCGCCTCCCGGGTTCACGCAGTTCTCCTGCCTCAGCCTCCCGAGTAGCTGGGACTACAGGCATCCGCCCGGCTAATTGTTTGTATTTTTAGTAGAGACAGGGTTTCACTGTGTTAGCCAGGATGGTCTCGATCTCCTGACCTCGTGATCCGCCCATCTCAGCCTCCCAAAGTGCTGGGATTACAGGCGTGAGCCACCGCGCCCGGCCAAATGAGATTTCTTACTCCCTGGTGCCCCCTCAAGCGTACGTCTCATCCAGCACCCCTTGCACGTACTTCTATGTCAGCGGGGCCCTTCCGGGTAGGGCAGAACCTTTGTTATCTCCGTCCTCTCCATACCCACTACTGTATCTGCTCCAGACTAGAGGATCATGCTTACAAAACGAATGAATGCATACAAACAAAATGAAAACAACGTGAGGACATCTAAAAGAAACCGCAGGGTATCAGGGTATGCAGAATTTCTGGTGGCAATGAAAACATCCCAACTGACAGGGCCGCAAATAAAAACGTAATAAATGAGAACATTTCTCTTTTTTTTTTTTTTTAGCCTAGGTGAGATTTTTTAATGTTAATCCATGTTGGACAATAAAATTACCTAATTCTGCCAATTTCTGGGTCGAGAGAAAAATAAAAGTCACTCGTATGATTGTACCATCTTAAAGAGCATGCACAGTGCATGTAACTATTCACTCATGTAAGAGCTCATACTAATGTGCTTACTGTGTGTCAAGCCCGGATCTAGGCCTTTCATGTCAATTAACTCTTGCAGTTATTATCCTCATTTTACAAAGTCTGTCATTTCTTTCTACATGTGAAGAAGCAGGCCCAGTGGGTACAGCTGTGTAGCCGGGCTGAGGTTCGTGCCCCTGCAGTTGGGATCCTGAGTCTGCTGTCATCAAGAAGCGCATGACCTCACCACCATACCACATCCTTATTCTGTGTATCTTTCTCCCCAGTTAAATGTCAAGGGCTCAGTAAGGCTGAGGCTGGGCTAGGATTACAGGTGTGAGCCACCACGTCCAGGCAACAACTGCTGCTTTATCAAGTGTGATGTTGCCTCAGACCCCTTCGCGCACCCTCCGCACTTAGCACAGGGCCCTCTGTGAACATGATGGCAAATGCTCTGAATGTATGTTGTTGTTTCAAACTTTTATAACTTTGCTATGTAAGCCTTTATATTATTTGCAATCAAAATGTGTATATTAAGGAAGATTTCCTATGATTAACTTCGGAGGTGGGAGAACAGAGCCTGGTCTTGGTTTCCCACATCACAACCTTTTAGTTACAATTATTTATAGCAAAGTCCAACAAGCTATGGTGAGGACAAGGGTGGCCCAGGGTCAGGGGCGGCCTCTAAAACCACCCCCAGTGGTCCCCATCTCCTCGTGTTCACATCCATTTGAGCAATCGCCTCTTCCTGAGTGTGGGCTGTACCTAGAGATTCACTTCTAATGAACAGACTACAGTAAAAGTATTGGGGTACCACTTCCACGGCTAAGCTACGAAAGGGCTAAGGCTTGTCTTGAGCATCCCCTCTCCCTTGCTCACCCTGAGGGAAGTCAGCTGCCGTGACATGTGTCCTGCGGAGAGGCCCGTGTGGCAAAGGACTGAGGTTTCCACCCAAAAGCCACTCGAGTCAGCTTGGAGGCAGGTCCTCCTCTGACAACATGCTCACTCGAGTGCCCCTGGATTGCAGCCGCAAGAGACTCTGTGCCAGAGGATGCAGCCAAGCCACATCTGGAGTCCTGACTCCTAAGAACTCTGAGACGGTGTGTGTTGTGTTAAGCTGCTAAATGTATGCAGCAATTTGTATGCAGCAATAGATAACTAGTGAGTGCACAAACTAAAAAATAAATTAGGGCCGGGCACGGTGGCTCACGCCTGTAATCCCAGCACTTTGGGAGGCCAAAGTGGGCAGATCACGAGGTCAGGAGATCGAGACCATACTGGCTAACACAGTGAAACCCCGTCTCTACTAAAAATACAAACAATTAGCCGGGCGAGGTGGCGGGCGCCTGTAGTCCCAGCTACTCGGGAGACTGAGGCAGGAGAATGGCGTGAACCCAGGAGGCGGAGCTTGCAGTGAGCCAAGACTGCGCCACTGCACTCCAGCCTGGGCGACAGAGCAAGACTCTGTCTCAAAATAAATAAATAAATAAATAAATAAATACATAAATAAATAAATAAAATAAAAAATAAACCACCTCCAAAAATCCAGCTTCACTTACTTGTCATTTGAAATCATCCCATTCGACCAATGAGAGTCACAATTTTACTTGATGTATGTGAAGATGCTACCCAAAAGTTATCCAAAACTACAAGGGCTTTAAATGCTATTATTTAAGTGAGTTGTCTCCATTAGGGGCAAAATATGCCTTTGAACTTGGCAATATGGCACATTCAAGCTAGAAAAGCCTTAGAAGGCAAATAACAACTGCTTCTTTTTTTTTTTTTTCTTTTTTTTTTTTTTTGAGACAGAGTCTGGCTCTGTCGCCCAGGCTGGAGTGCAGTGGCGCAATCGCGGCTCACTGCAACCTCCGCCTTCTGGGTTCACACCAGTCGCCTGCCTCAGCCTCCCGAGTAGCTGGGACTACAGGCGCCATCACCACACTCGGCTAATTTGTTGTATTTTCAGTAGAGACAGGGTTTCACTGTGTTAGCCAGGATGGTCTCGATCTCCTGACCCCGTGGCCTCCCAAAGTGCTAGGATTACAGGCGTGAGCCACCGTGCCCAGCCAATAACTGCTTCTTTATCAAGTGTGATATTGCCTTTGTTCAAGATTCGGAGACATTTAAAGCACATTCATTCCTTTTCATAACGAGCGATCATACTCTTGCTGCACAATGTCCCTGACACTCCACCTTTCTTAGTGGATTCTCAGGGAGCTGCACCTCCATCCTCTGGCAGCAACAATGTTACTGTGGACAGAACAACAAAAATGCAGGTCAATGTGTTTAAAGTAAAAAGATTATTTGCGTTAGCTGAGATGCTTTAGCACTGCAGCTTCCACTATTTCTACCTGGTTTTAACCATCCAAAATTATACAACAGCTGACAGTAATTCCCCAAACAAAAGACCTTGACAGGCCTGAAAAACTCACAATTAAAAACTGAGATCACAAGTTATCAAGTAAAGTAAACATTAATATTGCCTTATGAATCGCAAACACTTGGACTTGCCTCGTTCACGAGTTTTCTTTTCTAAAGATGAAACATGGTGTGCAATTTGGAAAAAACTCTAGAAGTCAGAAAAATGATCGATTTGACTTTGACAATTTACAATGTGTCAACACAGAAAGAGGGAAAATCTCTTGCAAATATGAAATGGTTAGGGTGGCCATGTAACATTTGTAAAAATACTTGCGTTGCAATAGATATAGAATAATTTTCCTGTTACTGCACTATGATCACAGAGAGGTTCACGCACACTTTACCATTCTATAGTAGCTCAAGGCAGTAATTTTAGATTATGCTATTAAAGGTAAGTGCCCTCAGAGCTGAATTTTTGGCAAGATGTGCCCTCCCAGCTCCTTATCCCTTTAGCAACGCCAAACAAGGTCTCACTATTAATGGTCTAGGCAACAGTGCCTTAAACGTTTAGAACCTCCATTTCTACTAAGTATGTTTTTTAAATGCTCTTTATTGCCTCAAGGACCTTTGTTTATTTTAACAGTTGCCACAGCAGTAGATAGGTAAACATTACTCCCAATAAGCAACTTTAAAACCAACTGACAAAATAGTTCTGTCGATCCAGTAATTCTAGAAATTGTTTGTATCTGTAATAATTTTCTTTCTGTACTCTGAAGCAACTGAGTGCTTTTCAAAGGACATTCTTTCAAAATTATGGTTATTTCATAAATTAGAAAAAAAGAGAAATAACTGCAAACTATTTACAATAGAGCAGGAAAAAAATTAAACAACCACAGATTTTTTCCTGAGGAAGCAAACCTATCAAAGAAATGAGAGAAAGGAAAAAGGCTGTTACGTCACCTGATTCATTGTCTATCAGTGTAGAATTCTTTCCCCCATTTAATCTACTCTGTGTTTTGCATCTGGTTGAAACTGTAAATGTCTCAAACAGTGATACTTTAGAGCAGCAGACAGTCGAGACAAGAACATTCTCTTCTTCTCCCTCTAGTCTCACCTCTGTGCCCACTGGCGGTCTTGCCCCAGGTGCTTCCCACAGAAAGTTACAAAAATTGTTTCTTCATAAGGACAATGCCAGTCTCTCTCACCACCATTCAGAAAGGCAAGACATATGCTTACATACATATTCTTATCACGTAACACCTGCGTCAGATTCCTTACACACACCAAAACATGCTCACATATGTGTGACAGGAAAGGCTAACAGAGATATATTTCTTTCTCTTTTTTTTTTTTTTTTTGAGACGGAGTCTCGCTCTGTCGCCCAGGCTGGAGTGCAGTGGTGTGATCTCGGCTCACTGCAAGCTCCGCCTCCCGGGTTCACGCCATTCTCCTGCCTCAGCCTCGGGAGTAGCTGGGACTACAGGCGCCCGCCACCACGCCCGGCTAGTTTTTTGTATTTTTAGTAGAGACGGGGTTTCACCGTGTTAGCCAGGATGGTCTCGATCTCCTGACCTCGTGATCTGCCCGCCTCGGCCTCCCAAAGTGCTGGGATTACAGGCGTGAGCCACTGTGCCTGGTGGAGAGATATATTTCAAATAAGAAAATATGCTCTCCCATTTAGATATGTTTTATTTAACATTACATTTTTAGCCTGAAATGTGTGAAGGCTGACATTGCTGCAGTGTGTCAGCACAATGCTGAACTCATCAGTCAAGTATTCCTCACACTTCAAGAAAGAGAAACACAGAAACATTGTATTCTACATTAGTTTCATTAAATAAATTATTTAAAAGAATGTGATTTTAGGGTAAAGCCTGAAGGAAAACAAGACTTTTACGGAGTAATAGATTATAAGGACTTGTATTAGAAAATCATAACTACTACTCAATTTCCTAAAACTTTGAAGCCAGTCTAAGGAAAAAAATCTGGCTAAACCATTTTATTTATAAAGGAAAAAAAGACTCTGGTCTGAATTTTCTGCTTTTTTCAAACAACTGGAGATACTATTTGTAAACTATGAGTTAGAACAGATGATTACTAAGATTTCAGTTTTTTTTTTTTTTTTGGCCGTTAGTTTAAAAATGTATTGCTTTTAATTTAGTATACAAAGGTAGGATTCTGTTATCTATGTTAACATATACACATACCAGATCAAATATTAGCAACAGTATTAAGCAGTATATATATAATTTCATATATTAGTAATAGTACATATATAATTTCATATCAAATATTAGTAACAGTATTAAACAGTATGTCATCAAATGTTAGTAACAATATTAAAAGTTTCACTCAGTTTTCTAAACTCATCCTGATCGAACAGTTTGCATAATTTTAAAGAAAGAATAGCAGTGCTTCTTCCTCCTTTGAAATATCTTTTAATATGTTCTTCATCATCTTACAAGTGCACTCATACGAAGTTGTACTTAAAACCCAAATCCTTGTGTTCAAGTTTGACCATGTTTATCTTCCATAATGGTCTCTGATCTGAGGGAACAGCACCACACATTGCCTCTCATAATTGCAAATGAGGAAATAAAGCTTTTATGCTCATACATAATTTCTTAAACTATCAGACAAATTATACTTGAAATTAGACCTATTTCATTATGAACATAAAGAGTGCTGCATTAAAATCCACAGTTCCTACGCCTACCAAAATAAAACTTGCTCTCTTACCATTATGATGAATAAGAATAATTAGGGGGCCAAGTGGGTGCTAAGAAAAGGTCAAATATTAAAATTGTTTATTAGCCCGCTCATCTTAGTGGCTTTGTCATCTACAGAAGTGAAGAGTTAGCATTTGTAGACTGGAGGACTCGGGAGGTTGCTTTGGTTTGTGTCATGGTATTTGCTGATGTAGAAATCACTCATCAGGCCAGGTGTGGTGGCTCATGCCCGCAATCCCAGCGCTTTGGGAGGCAGAGGCAGGAGGATTGCTTGAGACCAGGAATTTGAGACCAACCTGGGCAACATAGTGAGACCCTCATCTCCACAAAAAAAAAAAAAAAAGCAGAAAAGAAAAAAAATAGCTGGGCATGGTGGCGCATGCCTGTAGTCCCAGCTACTCTACGTGGGAGACTGAGATGGGAGGATTGCTTGAGCCCAGCAGTTCGAGGCTGCGGTGAGCTGTGATCGCACCACGGCACTCCAGCCTGTCTCAGGAGTTTTCTCTTTATAGATTCACAGAGATTTCAAGTTTGGGAAGTTGTTCCTCCATTTTCATTAATATTAGTACTTTTAAACTTTGAACCAGTGACCTTGGTAGTTTTAAATGTCAAAAACAGGTAGATATTAACACGTTCAGTTCAACATAAAATAAAGTGGGAATGGCTTACTAGACTGTGTTACAAAGTAGAACATAAGTGTCATTTTTCATTTTCAAAAACAAAAGAAATCAGTTTCAATCTTATTCAGTCCCCTGACATTCAAGCGCCAAATGCTCATCCCTAAGCAACTGGAAATAGCAATGGAAAAAGGGGTGACGGCCAAGGCCAGAATACACATGCATACATGCAAAAACACATACACACACACACACACACCACACACACACCACACACACATACACACACACCACACACACACAAACACACACACCACACACACACAAACACATACACACACACCAACACATACACCACACACACACATACATACACATACACACACATACACACACCCCCACACACACCAACACATACACCACACACACATACATACACACTTGTATGGGCTTTATGTAAGCGGCAGTGGCTTTTTATAACAGGATTAATTTACTGCCTGCCAGTTTCCTTCTTTTAAGAACTTAGTAAAAATAGAATTTTTTGTAGACTTTTACTGAGGACTTTAGAATATTCTATATTATTCTTGGCAGCATCCCCCTTGGACTGAGGTATGCATTAACATGAAAAGAAATCAATTCAACTCCATCTCCAGCACACAATGCTACCCAACATTACATCTTAACAACTAATACGGCCGTAAATTGATTAAAATTACGGTTTTATCTTGATAAATTTACTTTGACATTGTCTGCTTCTTCCTGGGAACATCCTCTTCCCTGACATATATGGAACTATCGCTATTGCTTTCAAATATTTCTGTTGCTAGAGAAGTAGACACACCTTTTATGGCGTGAATTCAGCCTTGGACTATGTCAGGGGATTATGCTTATGATACCATACTAATGAGACACATGCGGCCTCTGACCACAGTGTGAAAGCCTCGCTCCCAGAGCAACATCCAAATAGCAATGAATTGGATGGACGCCTCAAAACGAACCTCTTTTGCCAGATCTCTTCAGTCTCTACCTACTCAGCGTCTTTGGCCTTGCATTTCGTGGAATCACAGAGTCTGTGTTACTGAGAATGGAGAAGGGTGAAAAAGAATCCTTGCAGGGACCAGTCTAAAGAGATGTTCCCCAGGCTGCCTCAGCCTTCTGCTCTATTACCCTTCTTTTCAGTCTACACCACACCCTCATACCTTAGAAAACCACACCCTCATATCTTAGAAAGTTACGGTAGTTAAAAAATTGCTGGAGGCATTCTTTATTCAGAAAATTAGAGTAAGTATTCCAATAACATTTTTGAGCTCACTATAGGTGCTTCCATCAGCTCATGATCTTGAGATTGTTTGATTTTGCAATCACTAGATTAAAAAAAATCTCAGCTCTCCTAAACCCAGGCATAGATGTTGTTTGACTTTCCCTGGCCCATCGTTCTGCCATATATTTACCAAATGATGCATCGTATTTCTCAACTCTCCCTGCTTTCTCCTAAAGAGAGGCTGCTTTGGTATCAGCGTCTACCTCCAAAAAGTAAGTACGACTCAGGAGCCCCTGTGAGTTAAGATGGATGGTTTATGTCAAAATTCCACAGAGGCTAAGTTAACCTCCACAAATATCTTTGCCAGGTCACTTGGCAAACTTTTACTGGAGAACAGGTAGGTTGCAGAACCCGCCACTCTTGGCCTATCACTTGAAAAAGTCAAGCATCAATGTACTCTTTTAAATGCACCTCCAATTCCAGCCAAACTCCCCTATTAGCGATTCCTCAAATATGTTTATCAGCAGGCCCTAGGTCACTTTGGAACAGGGGTTGTTTCCTGTTCATGACTGATTACTCGAGTCTCTACTCCATTTCTGCACACAGTAAGCATTCAGTAAATATTTACTGAAAGAATAAATTAACTCCTGCCTCTTTCTTTGCCAACCTGGAATGCCCTCTGCCCACAGTAAACCACAAATTCATAAGCATCCTTCAAATTAGCTCAAATGTTTGTCTCCTCCCTCAGAATGCCCTCATAACCTCAAAGAAAAGTAACATTTTCTGAATAAAAAAAGCATGTCTAGCAACAAAGGAATCATTCAGTACGGATTATCATGCAATGGAATTCTGTGCAACAGTTACAAAGAATGGCTGTTGCAACGTGCATGGACACGGAATGATGTTCACAATACAACAAGTGAAAAAAATAGGTTGTCAAATTGTTTATAGTGGGACCGACCTATTAGGTAGATACTGTCAATATCCACCATTCAGAGGAAGTAAGGCTCAGAAGGACGCATAAATTGTCCAGTGTCAAGGAAAAACTGGGAACTAATCCCAGTCAGGCTGTCTCCAGATCCCCACTCCTAACCACTCCACTCTGCTACCTCTCTCATCTACACAGAAAACACCTATAAAAATAACAGACTATTAACAGTGGTTGCTTCTAAGAAGAACTGAAGGAGGGAAAACTGTGGCTTTTTATCTTTATCACGTTACAGTTTTTCATGATGTCTATGTGTCTATTTTGTATTTAAAAAATCAAATTAAATCTAAGGAAAAAGTTGTCTCTTCCACCTCAGAATACCCAGAGCATTTTGGTTTTCACACTCTTATGACATCATTACATATGGCCTTGTAGAATTTCACTGCCTATACATGCTACTTCCTTGATTAGATTGTAACCCCCTTAAGAGTAGGGCTTTGCCACTGCTGTGTCCTCAAAGAACCTAGCGTAGTGCCTTGCACATAATAAGCCTGTGATGATGGTGCAGAATGAATAAAGGAATAAAGGGGTTATCTTCCTTGGCCCTCAAAAACAGAGGCATCAGGTCAGGCGCGGTGGCTCACGCCTGCAATCCCAGCACTTTGGGAGGCCGAGGCGGGCGGATCACGAGGTCAGGAGATCGAGACCATCCTGCCCAACATGGTGAAACCCCGTCTCTACTAAAAATACAAAAATTAGCCGGGTGTGGTGGCAGGTGCCTGTAATCCCAGCTACTCAAGAGTTTGAGGCAGGAGAATCACTTGAACTCAGGAGGCGGAGGTCATGGTGAGCCGAGATCGTGCCACTGTACTCCAGGCTGGCGACAGAGCAAGACTCTGTCAAAAAAAAGCAGAGATATCAGACAAAAGCGATCACACCTGACCCCAATGGAGTTAATGTCCAAAAGCTTCATCAAACTGGTTATTCTGCAACATACCATCTGGCTAACATAATGACATGGCTACAATAACAATATTAAAAAGGAATTTGATGAAAGTGCTGGAAAAATAATATTTGGGTAATAATTTCCACTTAGGCATCCAGAAAGAGACAAGAAATAAGAAAGTTTCCTGAGTCACAAACCTCTTTCTGTCACAAGAACTTAAGCCCAGGGTGGTTCTCTTGAAAGGCAAAGGTGTGTGAAGCTAAGCTCCAAGCCTTAACCGTGTTTTTCTTACAAATGCATTCAATGCAAATTCTATTTAACCACAGCAGACTCTTTGAGGCTTTGGTCAGCTTGCAGGGGGTAAGAAAGATATTTATTAACCATAAATACAAAGAAAGTGGAAAAATGCACTTTCCAATGCCCATCATTAGGAAACATGGAACCTCATCGCATGAGTCCCAGTGGGCAGCCAGGAGAAGAGGAAATCAAAATTGTAATCCCAGTCAAGCTGTGTTAAGCAGGTGCATTGATACCCTAAGCTTCAAGGTAACTTCACAAAAATGGAACTAAACCATGTATAATTTTTTTTAAACATTAAAAAAAGCCAGTTCCATCAGAAGTGCTTAACTAACACATGGGATGCATTGCCATGATTTCACTGACCTCCTGAGCCATCCTGGGGCCACTTCTCAGCCAGAAGGACCAAGTTCCCAGCGCTAACCCAGCATGATCTGTGGGCCAGGCTTGGATGCCTAGCTCAGGGGACTCTGTGCAGATGAAGCAAAGAAAAACTGTGAACTGAGACTAATAGTTTCCCATTGGCCATTTGAAAGTAAACACACCCTACTCAAGAGAACCTCTTTTTTTTTTTTTTTTTTTTTTTGAGATAGAGTCTTGCTCTGTTGCCCAGGAGTGCAGTGGTACAATCTCAGCTCATTGCAACCTCCACCTCCTAGGTTTAAGCGATTCTCCTGCCTCAGCCTCCCAAATATCTGGGACTACAGGCGCATGCCACCATGCCCGGCTAATTTTTGTATTTTTAGTAGAGACGGGGTTTCACCATATTGGTCAGGCTGGTCTCGAACTCCTGACCTCATGTGATCCGCCCGCCTCAGCCTCCCAAAGTGCTGGGATTACAGGCGTGAGCCACTGTGCCCGGCCTCAACTTCAGTTATTTTTCTTTCTCCTGCAGATAAAAAAAGTTTCAAAACTAAACTTGAACAGTATATGGTAAATTGCATGCTGCAGCTATTTGGTCAATAAGACCTAACAGAAAATCTAATTAAGACTTTATATTGACAACTTAATTAGGATGGCAAGGGAAAGGAAATATGTATGACAAATACTAATTTTCTTCTACTCGAATATATACCATTTTGAGATTGTTTCATATATTTTTAAAACTTGGTTAGCCCTTCCTTGGAACAAATGAATCCTGAGAAACAAATAATTCTTAATGTTTTTTCTCAGAAAAAGAATTAAAGTATATGTGTGTGTATGTGAGTGTGTGTTTCCTCTGCTATCATCTGGAACATGTTAATTTTTGTTGCAGATTGCCCAGAATTACAAACCAGAAACCAAAGTAAAGCAAACTCCAGTCTTCTCGATTTTCTTTAAAAATTGTACCCTGGACCTCAAAATGCCTCTCTCCAGACTGTAATGAGGGATATTTCAAAGGAAAAGACCACAATTTGATTCTATCATATTATATTGAACATATAGGATGCAGGAATGGCAACCACACCTGACTGATAGCATCAGCAGCATCCTGTGAGTCAGAGGTGGCACCACCTGTCACAGAAGGTTGCCCTCATGGATGTGGACGTCACCTCTCCATTCTGCAGCGTTCACTGAGGCCGCTGCTTACGGTTCTGGGTGGCCCATGGGATTCCCACACTAAGCATCCATCACCGTTGTCCACCTTTGCATACCTTGCCTGAAGCTGGTACAAAGACGGACTTCTCTTAGGCAAATGTGAATATGCTGATTTTACAGATGAAGACTATAGGGCCAAATGACTTACATGTTTTAACTTCATTTTATATCCAGCTACTCTAAAAAGCTGCTTTGTGGTTTTTTTTTATGATAAGAGGGAAATATTTATATTCACTTAGAGGCCAGAATCAGAATTTCTCTCAGAAGAGGGACTATATTTGTTTGGATGTTTTCCTTGGTAAATTCTTGGGGTAGAATGAGAGATCCCAAGGAGTCCAGGTAAGGGCAGAAATGCTTTCCTCCAGGGAATGATGCTGGCTGTGGCTTTGGGAAATGGAGGGGAACTAGAAAGAGGAGAAGCCTGCACACAAAGGGGGAGCCACTCAGGTGGTGCCAGCCCTGCAGGGCCCGGTGTGGGCTCTTCCTGTGACACGCAGAACTTCGAAAGTTACTCATGAAAGGCTTGCTGCAAGAGTCTGAGGGCACGGAGTTTTGTCTTTAATCTGATGTGAGGTAGAATCTTTTAGGACATTTAGTGGGAATCCTCAGGCAGAAGACTTTGAGAATTTGCAGAAATTGTCCTGAGATCTCTGGGCTCTCTGAGGCTGTACAACTAAGGTTCAAGGGACAGGAAAGCCTCAAGTGACAGCCAGCTGTATACTTGTTTGATATCAAAACAACCAGTCTATTTAGTCATTTTTATTAAATAATCAATCAATTCAATTAAGAGAAAGGAGAGGGCTGGGCGCGGGGGCTCATGCCTGTCATCCCAGTGCTCTGGGAGGCCGAGGCGGGCTGACCTCCTGAGGTCAGGAATTCAAGACCAGCCTGGCCAACATGGTGAAACCCCATCTCTACTAAAAATACAAAAATCAACCAGGCGTGGTGGTGGGTGTCTGTAATGCCAGCTACTCGGGAGGCTGAGGCAGGAGAATCACTTGAACCTGGAGGGTGGAGGTTGCAGTGAGCCGAGATCATGTCATTTTACTCCAGCCTGGGCGAAAGAGTGAAACTCTGTCTCAAAAAAAAAAAAAAAAAAAAAAAAGAGAGAGAGAGAGAGAAAGGAGAGGTAAGAAAGGGACCCTACTTATTTGGTATCTGGTAGAATTAAATGTTCTCTTTATCACCCTTTGTTGAATCAATCAAATTTTGTAGGGCATGTGCCAGGTGTCAGGGACAGTAACCTGCTAGCACTGTTAGGCTACAAGCCCTTCTTTTAGGTGAGTTCCAGTACAGTCCTGTGAAGTAGGAACTGGCATCATTCTTCTTTCAGGAAAGAAAGAAACAGGAGATGAGAGAGATCAAGTGACCCCAGGACGAGTGGGTTGTGCAGCCCGAATGCAAAGCTCCAGCCCTTGCCATGGAGGCCCCCTTTCCTCACCTGCCACGGGCTTCCTCCTCTCTTACCCTCCCGCGTGAATACATGGAGATGGTTTGACTGTGGATCCCCACGTGATTTGATTTTATTTACCCTTAGCAACTTTGATCCTGCTTTTATTTGCTATTTTCTTTACCAAGAACTCCATTTCAATAATTTCAGATGATGAAAACTCCACCAGACATCATTCCACCAGCACATTAGAGCTTCTCAGCTGTGAATTTCCGGAGATGAGGCCTGAGACATGACAGAAGGAAACACTGGTCTCAGGATCAGCTTTCTGGTACACAAGTGTGGCCAGGCCCCTCCTTTGCCTCAACAAGTTGTTATAGACTAAAGGTAACAACAATTGTTGCAGTAAACCTATTCTGTCACATATTAGCTGTCCTCGCGTCAGACACTTCGCATCATTGGTTCTTTGGTTCATCTGCTTCACCTCCTTCACCTGGAAGGTGGCTGCCACGGAGCAGACATGTGAAAAACAGCTGCTAAGTAAATGAATGAATAATGGAATGAATTAACACATGAATATATTTGTTTCATTGTCACAAAGTTCCACAAGGTATTGTCATTTTTATTTTCAAGATGAACACAATAGGACTCACAGAGGATACATATTTTTTTTGCCCCTAGTATTGTCAATAGCTAGATCTCCTAGATCACAGTCCCAAGAGTCAAAACTGGACCAGCCTGACTCAATTTCAGACTCCTCCTGGTTCCTCACAGTGACTCTCCCCGACCCCAGCTACCCAGCCCCAGCATTCTAGACCCTTTAAACTCCGGACACCCCATCTCTCACACATCAGGCCTCATCACAACACAGACTCCAGTCACCTGCCTGCGCTTCCTAAGACACTCCAACATCTTTCCTTCCTCCTTTCCTTTTAACATGCTGCCTACTTTCCTGGAATAGTCCTCCTCTTCCTTCCCCCGTAATGTATCAGGCAACACGCAGCTCCAAGCCCATTTGCTGACCAAGCTTCTCCACCCAGCCCTTGCCACATCCAACCCCTATTTAGGGGGCTCTTAGTACACACAGGTTTTAGTGTTTGATGTTTGGATTGTTCATTGGCAATAAACTAAAAGCCAGTACTCCTACCTTGATCAATTATGAAATGAATCTCCTACACTTCCTTCCTCCTGAGTCCCCTTCTCTCTTCTCTATTAAGGCTGCAATTTCCTAGACATTAACTGGAATCTAAATATGGAACAGCAGATATCACTATGAAAACATAGAAAAAATAAATTTTAAAAAAACTTACTTAAATTGTAATGCTTACTGGCACTCAAAAAGTGCTACTTTGGGAAGAAAGGGAAAAAAACGGAGAGAGTGGGAGAGAGGGTGGGAGAGAAAAAGGGACGGAGGAAGTATAATGGAAACGCTAATGGTACGTGTGGTCATCTGAAGCCTGTGTACTACCCAGGACAGAGACTATAAATTAATCCTCCTGCATTTCCAGCATCAAGTACAATATCCTGACATAGAATGAGTGATCAATAAACATATGTTGTATTTAATTGAATTGACATGACTTACAAAAAATTATATTTACAATGGCATAAAAAGATTTTTAAAAATTGATATGTCAGCAATGGATAATATTAAAATTATTGGTGTCATAAAAATTAATGTGAAGCTGACTTTTAAAAACAGCATCTTATTCACCCTAATGATAAGAAAATTCAACATAGAAATCTCAAAACAGGGCCAGGCGCGGTGGCTCATGCCTGTAATCCCAGCACTTTGGGAGGCTGAGGTGGACAGATCACGAGGTCAGGAGATCAAGATCATCCTGGCTAACACGGTGAAACCCCGTCTCAACTAAAAACACACAAAAAATTAGCCGGGCATGGTGGCAGGTGCCTGTAGTCCCAGCTACTCAGGAGACTGAAGCAGGAGAATGGCATGAACCCGGGAGGAGGAGCTTGCAGTGAGCCAAGATCGCACCACTGCACTCCAGCCTGGGCGACAGAGCAAGACTCCGTCTCAAAAAAAAAAAAAAACGTTCTTTACGTCTCAAAACAGGCTGAGACTGATAAATAAATGCAAAGCATACAGGATGAAAATCGTACTGTTATGAAATATCCACACAAATTTATAAATTTGTCAGGAAGTATTCCAAAGGAATTGATAGATATGAAAAACACTATTATATTGTGATAATGGATCCCTGCTGCTCCAGCCAAACTTTCTTATAATAAAAAAGAGACAAATAAATAATTTAGGGTTTTTTTTTTTTTTTAACAGGAAGAGGAGCTGGAAATGTCATATTTAAAGGAAACAGGCTAAAATTCAAAATCGTTCCTCAACATCCAAGGCTTTTTTTCCCAGAAAACAAAATGCCTGTCGTGTATGTTTTAGAATAAAATGAGTGGCCAATCCCATGTGTAGCATGGCAGGAAATTGGCCAAATCCACCTGCTATGGTCTGAACGTTTGTGTCCCCCCAGAATTCCTATGTTGGATCCTAATCCTCAAAGCGATGGTGTTAGGTGGAGCTGTTGGGAGGTGATGAGGTCATACACATGGCCCTTGTGAGTGGGAGACATGCCCTTATAAAAGAGACTCCAGGGGACTCCCTTTTCCCACCCTGTGAGGACACAGCAAGGGGGGCTGTCTATGAACCAGGAAATGGGCTCTCACCAGACACTGAATCGGCTGGTGTCTATACCTCAGGCTTCCCAGCAAGAACTGTGAGAAAGAAATGTCTGTTGTTTATAAGCTGCTCAGTCTTTAAAATTTACTTACAGAGGCAGGAACAGACTATGACAACACCCTCAGTGTCATTTTCAGCCCTGAGCACTGTCAGATCTTGGCTTATGCTAGCCCAGGGCCAGTCCACCTTCTCTGCAGGCAGCATCCCCTGTAACACAAGATCTTTCTCCCAAGCAATGCACTTGGCTTTTCCTCATTTTAATCTAAATATATTTATCTGAGTATAGATAATAAAACTATTTTTCCTCTGCAAATGAGTAAGAACACAGAGTGGTTCTTGAGAACCCTGCGACCTCAATGTCCAGTGGGAAGATCAGCTTTATGCTCTGGTGTTTCCTGTGAACACTGATAATTTTATTTCCCACCTTGTTTCTGTGCCCCTTAACATCACTTAATCATTCTGCATTTTCCTTCCCTTCTTCATTCTTTCCACAGATTTTCATCAAGATCAACTAAAATCCTCATTTCAGGTTTTCATGTGTGCTTCTGTCTACCTCCATAAAGTTTTCAACTTTCTCCAAGGGAAGCTACTCCAGCGTTTGAGTCAAGGCATGCCAATCAAGTGGGCTTGTGCACTGCACAGGCTGAGCTCGGTGCCTGCCTTTCCTCCTGCCACCCTCCAAACACTCACAGAACTTCAGGCACGGCAGCCTGCTTGCAGTCCCTGCTGCTTTTGCTTCATTTCTGTTTGCCTGTTCACCTTCATATGAAGAATGCTGCTTCCTGCATTTCCTTCGTGATGCCACTCGGATATCTCCCTCAAGAAGTCACTGCTTGGACGCAGAATGCTGAGGGAGGCACTTCCCTGCCTCTGCTCTGCATGGACCTTAGGCAGAC
This sequence comes from Mandrillus leucophaeus, assembly GCF_000951045.1. Lineage (NCBI taxonomy): Eukaryota > Metazoa > Chordata > Mammalia > Primates > Cercopithecidae > Mandrillus > Mandrillus leucophaeus. The sequence goes on along the minus strand of NW_012102665.1, from coordinate 2,537,679 downwards.
CTCAATGTATACTTGTAACACTTGAACTATTTGTTTACAAGTCTTTCCCGCACCCCCACGATTGTAAGCCTGCAGGCGGAGACTATCTTCTATTCATCCCTGTCTCCCCAGGAACTATTCTTCTAGTCATTCCTGTCTCCCCAGAAACTTAATGCAGAGGAGGTCCTGTAGTGAATGTATGAAAAGTGGGTTACCCCGTCAGTAAGCAGAGGACAGAGCTCCCACTTTGATTCTCTTTATTGAGGATCATAGCTGCTTTATTGAGGAAACATAGATGAAAAGAAAGTGCCACAACACATTCCTTAAATGAGAAATTCAGAAAATTCTCCGTGACTTTCTATTCATCGGACTTCTATTTTAAACACTTCACCTCTGCAATGCAGAAATAAGGGATATTCATAGGAGAACCCTTTAAGGTCCTAACATGCTCTGATTGAATAGTATTGATGAGTTTTCCTATGTTCAAGATTTTTAAATTCTTTGATCTCTAGCATAATTAATATATTAATTGTGTTCTTTATCAAATGTACCATTTCTCACATCCGGGCAGAACACAGATGGTTCCCTTAAATTGTGGGACTGAAGAGAGTGTAATGAAGGGGTGATATTGGTTGGTGTAGTCTAGGTTTAGAAGAAGCTACAAAGGAGACTAAAGAACCACAGGGTGTTCAATGGTGGCAACCATGAGCACCCTATCTCCCATCAACCCCCATTGGCTAAACCCAGTCAGAAGCTGGGAGGCAGGAGGGCATCTTAGTGCAACGCACACAGGCCAGCCTCCTAACTCACACCAAGGGGGCTCATGGTCTGGAGAAGCAAATGGAAAATATCCAACCACAGTGACTGAGACTGGGGGTGAAGACCAGGAGGTGTAAAGAAATGGACTCTGTATGGGAATTAGCCAGGTAACCATGCAAAGAGCCGTTTGAATGATCATAGAAACCACTCTCCTAGTGTACTGTTTATCTGTCAGTAACAGCAGTTATCAGTCTGCCTAGGATTCGTATGTGCATGCGTGCATCCTCTTTACTAGTCAGGGGTCCTTACAACTGGCCACAGGTCAGAAACTTTGGGGCAGTCCCCTCCACACCTCCTGAGTCCAAATCCTCAGGAGTAGCACCTCAATGCCTATATTTTTCCAAAGCATTCCAGGTAATTTAGATGTTTATCATGGTTGATAACTACCCCCTAAGCTCTCAGGCCTCGATTCATCTTAATCTGTCTTGACAACAGAATGCTTAGGCTTATCGAGTAAGACTTAAAACCTGTTGCTGAATTCAGTTAACATAGGAGAAATCAATGTGTCATCAAGCACTTTCAACAGAAAAGATGTAATTGAGTTTAATAATTGAGTTAAAGGTATCATTCACTTCACCAAAAGATAAGCATCCAAGCAGTGATGACAGGTAATGTGCCTGCCCAAACTCTTGAAATTTGTTTTAAGAGATAAGCTTGTATAACTGAGTTTCAAATGAAGAGAGGCAGGGAGGGCAGCCATTCCTCTTCCAAGGAACAAAACCTCCAACCAGCATTTCTGAATACCGTGTGGTAGGTACACGTCAAATCCCCATCGACTCCATTACGGGGTTTTCCAATTGAGCACATGGTGTATCCAGCTGGTACAGAGCGCCCATCCCCTCAAACATTCTGTCTTACGCACAAATGCTTTGCAGAGGTCCTTGGGAGGAAAAGGAGACTCTCCACATCTGCAGTCTCTGAGGAGGTGAGTACGAGTCAAATACAAATCTTCCAGCTCTGTCCAATGAGCATGTCCTGTCTTAGCCCCTCCCTGCAGCCCTGACCTTGCCTCTGGTAAAAGCCCAGGCCATTTCAAGTCCTATGAAGAGAACCGATTGATCTCATGAGTTTCTAGCTCTTCTTCTCCTTACAGAGAAGGGAAGTGCCTAAGAGTTTAATTCGCGATTCTAAAGTGGGCCTCACAGTATTGACCAGCCAGCAGGGCTCTTCTGAGAGAAGGGTAGGAAGGGAGGGCGGGAAGCCTGGAAACTCGGATGCTGGATTCTGCCGTGTGTGTGCCTCTCGCTCAGCTCAGCGTGCCAAGGTTCCTCTTTTCTATGAATTCTCCATCACAGAGCATCTGTAACGGTGCTCTTTCCTGGAGCAGAAAACAGGGGTCCCCTCTGACCTTTGATAGGCGGCTGCCCAACTTTATCTGCCAGATTAAATGACAAGAAAGAAAGAAGAAGAGAGAGAGAAGGAAGAAGGAGGGAAAGAAGAAAGGGAGGGAGGGAGGAAGGAATACAAATTGCTGGGCAAAAAAAAAAAAAACCAAAGTGAAACGTAAGTATCTATATTTGGCTTTAAGCTCAGAAATAGAAGTGAATGAGAGGCCACTCGATGCAGGATGCACCAAATTTGACACAGTCTAATGGCTTTACAATACCCACTGACCAGACTGACCAAATGTTATGGAAACCTATTTCCAACCTGAAAGGATCGGGGTGGTCGGTGGTGGGGAGGGCAAAGGAAGTCAATTACTTCTAGGCAAATTGCCCAAAAAGCTTAAAGTATAAATACAAGGCAAAAAATAGATGCACGACCATGTTATCTTTCCAATCAGACTTTCACAAACACATCCCCCACTTCCTTTAAGAGGCGGGCGGATCACGAGGTCAGGAGATCAAGACCATCCTGGTGAACACGGTGAAACCCCGTCTCTACTAAAAAATACAAAAAATTAGCTGGGCGTGGTGGCAGGCGCCTGTAATCCCAGGCACTCAGGAGGCTGAGGCAGGAGAATGGTGTGAACCCAGGAGGCGGAGCTTGCAGTGAGCCAAGATCATGCCACTGCACTCCAGCCTGGGCGACAGAGCAAGACTCCGTCTCAAAAAAAAAAAAGTAGGTGTGGGGGCACATTGCTCTTTGAAAAGCAGCACCGTACATTTGCATAGAGAAGATCCATTTGTAAAGTTGAGACATTCACAAATATAGTGCTTCTAAGATCATATGCTGGTGTATATGAAATGTCACCTACCTCTGTTTGAAATTTAATAAGAAATATTCAGGCCGGGCGGGGTGGCTCAGGCCTGTAATCGCAACACTTTGGGAGGCCAATGTGGGCGGATCATGACGTCAGGAGTTGGAGACCATCCTGGCCAGCAGGATGAAACCCCGTCTCTACTAAAAATACAAAAATTAGCCGGGCGTGGTAGCACGCGCCTGTAATCCCAGCTACTCAGGAGGCTGAGGTAGGAGAATCGCTTGACCCAGGGAGGCAGAGCTTGCAGTGAGCCCAGATGGCGACAGAGCACTCCAGCCTGGGTGACAGAGCAAGACTCCGTCTCAAAAAAAAAAAAAAAAAAAAAGAAAAAGGAAAAAAAGAAAAGAAATATTTTCTACTAAATGTATAGGTATAATGAAGCAAAGCTGTAAGAATGGTAGCTTTTGAGCACTGGCATTAATAAAAGATTTTTACATTGAAAAATTATTTTTAGACAGAAATTACTTAACAAACAAGTGACTGAGCAAAACCTCATTTGGTGTGAACTCTTCTGGTTCTGTTATCTCATCTACAAAATAGGGATAAGAAGGCTATTTCATGGATGGTGGGGAGGGGGTTAAATGAGATGCCAGCCCATGTCCGGCATAGGGCTTGTCCATCTCGAGCACTAGAAAGGGGTTTGTTCTTGTTCATAGTGTTGTTGCTTTTATTGGGAATATGTTCTCTGGGATAAAGGTTTGTTCACTGCCAACTCACTGAATCAGGGATTAGGAACTGAACCCCAATGGCGGCAGCCCCAACTCAAGACTGCAAGTCAAGTCTCACTTCTCAGCGTCACCACTCAGATACAAGCACACGGGCAGAGCTCCGCTTCCACACGGCAACCTCCTAAAGCAGAGCATTTCCTGCCACACGAGTCAGTAAAAGGCAGGCCGTGGTTTCCCTACCTACACTATTAGTGAATCATAGCCAGTATCCCAATAAAAGACCCTTTGGAGGGTGTGGCAAATGTGGTCTTTGATGCAAGGCTTAATTTCACTCAGAGAGGTGGCTAAAAGGGTGTTTTTTGAAAGGTTGTCTGCTACCTGTCTATAGAAAGAGATCTGAGGACAGATTAATGGAACATATTCTGGTCCAAGATCAAGAACACATCATTAGAAGCACTATTTACAAAAACAAAGAATAGGAAATAACAATGGGAAAATGGTTGAAGATATTAAGAAAAGTCCGTATTATGGAATACTATTCATCCACTTGAAATTAGGTTGACAAAGAATATTGGCCAAGAGATTGTTAAATATAATAAATACAGAAAACTAAAAATACTATATTCCATGTGATTCAATTTTATTAAGATATGTGAAATGATATCTCATATTTGTTTGATAAAAGCTATAGTAAGAAGACATAAGTATAATAGCAGTAATTATCACTCCATAGTTTAGAAACGATTTAATTCCATACGTAGAGATTTTAGTCTATTTTTATGATTTCTAGAATTAGCATAATTACTTTTGCAACCAGGAAAATAAGTTATTGATGTTAAAATTCTTTTATTTTAATTCCCATGAAAAAAATCTTAGAAACAATTTTACACAACCAAGAATAAACGTAACTGGACAGGGCAACCTGATCCAAACCTTGGGGCCTGAAGAAATGTGAACAAGAAGAGCTTTGTCAAACCAAGCCAGAGGGTCACAAACGAGTTTCAGCCTTGCCTTTCAGTAATGTAGCCTATGTGACTGGGGTCGGAACTGAGAACATTCACGGCGCGAGGAGCTTCTGTGGCCCCCCCGTCCCCTCACAGGGCCACATATCTGTCCAGGGAGCAGGCGCCAGCTCTCACATCTCTTCCTATTCCCCCTCAAGAACTGCTGTTCCCAGAAAATTGGCTTAATATGTGTGTGAAGTGTTCTTTTAAACCAAACCATTCCCACTTACCCCAAAGCCTAACAAGCCCAAGAATTTATAATATCGAGTGTGTCTGAGGTCAGGGCCATTTGGTTTCCAGAAGATTTTCAAACCAGAGAATGATTTCTGGAAACACTGCAGCTTCAGCAGCTCTGATTACCAGTGATACACTGGAAAAATAATATGCTGTAGATTGTTAGGTAGCTTAGCTAAAAACAGTACCTTTTCTTTCTCAATTATATAGTAACCTGACCTTCCCACAAACCCTGTGCATCTTGGATAAAGCAGAGCCAGCCATTTGCGGGAGTGACGGATACCCACCCCTCAAGCCAGATCCCCAACACCCTACATGGCAAACCCCATCTATCTCACAGGAATATCTCGAAGCGGTTCAAAAATCACTTCATCGCAATGTTTACAATTTAAGAAACAAACAATAACAGAATATAATTTCTCCGTCCTTTTCAGACTCCATATAAATTCAGCAAGAAGAAAACAGGCTTCTTCTGATGATGGAATCAGATGACTATAGTCAACTTCAGCCTGAGACTCTCACTACACTGTTCTACAAATTTTTTCCTTTACAAATTCTGACATGTTGAAAGATGGATTTCTCCTTGACATCCAGTCCATTCACTCAACATCTTAAACTATCTTAAAAGAAACTTTAAAAGTTTCAGATTGTTAGCCTCAGTGGGCTAAATCAGGAAGGTAAGTAATGTTGTATTTTCTTTTCATCCCCTCAGGACCTATGGCAGAGCCTAGCACACAGTAAGCACTGAATAAGTGACTGAACATTACACGTAGAGCAGCATAAGTCTTGGATAGCTAACATTATTCATGTTTTCAACTGTGATAATTTGTTGGAGTTTTTTTTTCTTTCTTTTTTTGAGACAGTGTCTCGCTCCTATGGCCCAGGCTGGAGTGCAGTGGTGCGATCACAGCTCACTGCAACCTCTGCCTCCTGGGTTCAAGTGATTCTCCTGTTTCAGCCTCCTGAGTAGCTGGGATTACAGGTGCCCACAACCACGCCTGGCTAATTTTTGTATTTTTAATAGAGATCGGGTTTCCTCATGTTGGCCAGGCTGGTCTCTCAACTATGATAATTTGATTAGCTCCTTTATGTTCCAGCTTGAACATATGTATAGTAGTTAAACCTCCCAAATCACTGGGAAAGCCATTTATCATTGAAATTTTACAAATGGGGAAGCTGAGGCAAAGTGACTTTCTCAATGTCACATAGAGAAAAAGTAGCTTCAGTAGGACTCAAAATCAGGGCTTTGACTCAAGTTAATGACTTTTTCACCATTTTACAGCTGCCTTCCTGGGTAAAGCAACTTTGTTCTCTTAAAGACACAGTACCAACATCCAGGAGACTCAGACGTTGTAGGTGCCTGAGGGTAACAGCAGCAAGCCAGAAACTCTCCAAAAGCAGTCGCTGATTAACAAGTGCAGGCCCCCGCTGGCCCCTCTCTGAAGACAGATGGCAACAGCACCCTGGCCCTTCCTACCTAACTCCAGCTGCTCTTCCGTTTCTCTCAATAAAGTGAAGAAAGTCCTTTTGAATTTTTCTGTACAGATTCTTACAGGAAAGAAAAATGGGAGCTGGATGAAGAGCTGGTTATTCTACATAAATTATACAATATCTTTAAACATTGCTTGGGATCATTTTCCAGTTCTCATCAAAGTGTCTCGCCTTTGTAAATATTAGCCTGCAGATTTAGAAGCACTTAATAAAATGTCCAGTGAGACACCACAGGGATGGCCTGACCGAAAGCCATCTACAGAACTCTGTCCCCTCTTCCTACAGCTCCAAAAAGCGACCCGCTGGAAGGGGTCCCCAGGGCCATTTTCAGTGTGTCATTGAAACTATGCCACCAAGTGTGGGGAGTGGAAGGAGCCTGCTGCAGCCCTGTACACTGGCAAAGCTTGCCCCACATCAAGGGGCTCTCATTCGTGCCAGGGAGACACTGATGAAGTTCTTTTGAATGGCGGAGAGATTCCCATGTTTGCTACATGGAGTGAGTGAAAATGGTCATTAATTGCTAAGACGCAGTTAGAACTCAGGTAGGCCATTCTTATTCCATTGATAGGTCACAGAGAGAAACATGAGCCTTATCAGCACTTGGACTTGAAGTCTAGACATTGGCTTCCTTCTCTTTTCTCTTGGAATCCAGTGAGAAATAAATAATACTCCCTTTCTTGCCATGCCAGGAAGACACGAGCTACTTACGAAGAAAGACACCATTGACTGTGTTTTGGAATCACGGTGCGCATAACCTAAGAGACACCCTACGCACTACGCTGGCACAGCTTTCATTTGCAATGTGAAGTGACTTGCCCCAGGTCAGAGCTCAGTTAGAACACAGGTCAACATTGGCTCTGCCCCCACTGTAGCCCACACTTTGGCTTCACCATTTTTATACTTAATTCAATATGTTGGCCAAAGACCTCTGAACAGTGCATAAAACATAACAAAGTCATCTAACACTAGTGAAAATTATTTTATTCATACCAACCAAGGATCAAAAGGGAGTGGGAAATAAATAGGCATATCCTGTTTTGTGGTTTATAAAAGTTAATAACCTCAACACGAACCCCTACTTCATATGATTCCTGGATCCTAACTCAGGACTTCAACCAATTTGGAAGCTTTTGTCTAAATAGCCCTGAAATCCCCTGATGCAGATGATCAGAGAGATAGAAATGAATCAGTGTCCCCTTCCATTTACTGGTCCCCATGACTTCCAAAAATAATATTCTGGCCCAGCTGTTCAGTAAGGCCTTAGGTTTATTTGTAGTTAGTTGAAGGAGAAGACTATAAATTAAATTCAGATGCTGTGAGGGAGAAATATCACTTCTTCCAAATTCAACACTGAAAAACCTTTCTTGTGTGTGTGCCCAAGGAGAGGCTATGAGAGGGAGGCAGCTTTGCCTCCATTGCATGGAAAGGGCTTGGAACCAGCGGAGCTGTCCAAGTGAGGTTTCCATTCTCTAAGCCGGTCCACATGGAGCCCTCATTCTGTTCTCCAAGGTGGCTGAGACACCGCCAGCCCGGCTGCGGGGTGTGGCCACCTAGAGCCCCAGAGTGAAGAAGCCAGGAGAAGGACCACGTGCCCTTTGCCAGACCAACCCTGTCCACCCAGTGGAACCTGCTGGCCCAAGCATTAGGGGCCATGTCCTGCTACGAAATACCATTTCATTGGCTTCTGTGATAATTTGCTTGGCTTTGAATGCTGAACCTTCTCCAAAGGCATCAGGCTTACGAAGGTGGAGGTCAGAGCAGAAATCCAGGCGCCTGGTCCCGGGCTCCACACCTGGTTCTGCCTCCTAAGAGCTCTCAGGGACAAATGCCTCCCTGTTTCTGGGTTTTGATTTCCTCATTGATGAAACTGAAATGACGCTGTATTAAGCATTCTCTGTGGCCATTCCCAGTTCTTTTCTGCAAGGATTTCCAAGAGAAACAGGAAGTGGCTGACCTTTAAATTTCTCAGATTTATGGTTTATTTCCTGCCCTTCACCCTCATCTCCCCCACCCAACACACACACACATATCTACCTCTCGTCATTCGAGGAGATACATCTAAAAACTGTGGAAGTGAAAGACATTAGGAGACAAGGGACAGTGAGTTGCCTAGTCGCCTGTGTAGCTCAGGCTGACCACACTGACATAAAAAGCACTCATTCTTCTACATTTCCTGCTGCCCACTGCCAGCAAAATGGGAACAACATGGACTTCAGGGGGGTGGCACCACAGCAGCAGAGAATCACCAAAGGTGGACGCTTTCTTCTGCAGCCCTCCAATCCCCATCCTGGAGAAGCTGGCACACAATTTTCACTTGCTTTGTCTAGGAAAGATTTAAATATCTAACGCCAGCAAGGCTTTTCCTCTAGGACACTGTCAGATAAAAATAGCTAATGAGTTAAGTCTGTCTCCAGTGTAGGACGATCTTTTGTATACAACGCAATTTCATCCTCTCCTTGGAAATTGTTCCTGCTCCATTTTCTGCAAACAGGTGTCTGCAAACTACATCCCTCTGGCTGAATCCCGCCCCACAAGCTAAGAATGCTTTTTACATGTTTAAATGATTGGGAAAAAAAAAAAAAAGTCAAAAGAAGACTAGATCATGCAACATGAAAATTACATGAAAGTCAATTTCAGGGTCCATCAGTGAAGTTTTCCTGGAGCCCAGTCAGGCTCCTTCTTTTAAGTATTTTCTATGGCTGTCTCTGCAGTTCAATGGCAAAGGCTCACAGTTGCAACAGAGCTGGCATGCTGTGCAATGCCTGACACGTTAACTGCCCGGTCCCTCACAGAAAATGTTTGCTGGTCACAGATGTAGAGGGATTCAGTCCAGAGTTTAGTAGAGAAAGCCCTGAACTGGGGAGCCCTCTGACCAAAAAACACAGGGCCTGGCCATAACTGCTTCCCAGTTTGAAGACAGCAAAAGCTATTCAGAGGAGTACAGCCTAATCACCACCACCAAAACAGTTGTCTTCACCTGGATGCTCCTCTCCGCGTGTCAGTTTCATTTCAAGTCCTCTCTAATTGATTTCCAGCTGACTGTGTTTTCTGTATACTTATTGTATGAACACTTGATTGGCCATTAGAAAGATGACTTTGTAATGAAATGTCTGGAAATACTGTTGTATGGTAGATATATATTCCTACGTCAGAAAAAGTCTACCCACTGGGCTGTTTTCTAAAGACTTCTGTGGACTTCTATGTTTTGTCTTTATCCAAAGAATTTAAAATGCTACATGTTGGTAACAAAGAAAAAATGTGAGGCTTTTATTTTTCACCTCATAGTCTTCCATACTATGATTTTTAAGATTAGAATATATTCATCTTTAAAAATGAATTAGTACTAAAAACTAATGCTCATATACTTTAATCCAGTAAACCCACTTTTAGGAATCTATTTTAAGGAAATAACCAGAGAGAGAGGCAAAGATTTGTGTATCAGGATATCAATCTCAACATTATTTGTAATACTTAAAAATTATAAACAAGATAATGTGGAATAGTTAAATTAGTTAAGACACTGTTCAGTAATGGAATATTGTAATTGTAAAGCCATTATTAAGTATGTATTTCACAAAATATTGATACTTTGGAAAATTCAGAAGATACATACCCACACACACCACACACACACACACGAAAAAATAAACATGTAAAAGTAGTATCCCACAATGTTAATAATGGTTGTATCTAGATGGTAGAATTGTGGTAACAATTTTCTCTCCTATGTTTATTTATTTTCCAGTTTTCTAATTTTTTTCTTTACAAAGTCATACATGTTTTTCATAAAATTTTCCAAAATTAAAAAATTTATAAAATAGAAAGTTCTCCCACCCCTATCTTGAATTCCATTTCCCACAAGTATTCGTTATTAACATCTAGTGTGCACTACAGTTTAAATGTATTCCTCAAAGTTCAACTGTTGGAAACTTGATCCCCGACGCAGCAGTGTTGGGAGGTAGGGCCTAACGGGAGGTGTTTAGGTCATGAGGGCTCCCCCCATGACGGCATTAATATTGTTATCTCGGAAAGAGTTTGTTACGAAAGACTGCCTGTTATGACAGCTTGCCTTTTTAACTAAACAGTCTATTTACTATATCAGTACATACATATATATTGCAGTCCTTTTTAAATTTATTTGGTTTTTTAATTTTTTTTATTTTTTTGAGACAGGGTCTCACTCTGTCACCCAGGCTGCAGTGTACTGGTGCGATCACAGCTTACTGCAGCCTCGAACTCCTAGGCTCAAGCAATCTTCCCACCTCAGCCTCTCAAGCAGCTGGGACCACAGGCATGTGCCACCATGCCTGGATAATTTAAAAAAGAAAATATATATATATTTTAGAGATGGAGTCTCCCTATGTTGCTTGCCTAGGCTAGTCTCGAACTCCTTGGCTCAAGAAAGCCTTTTGCCTCGGACTCTCAAAGTGCTGGGATTACAGGCATCAGCCACTGCACCTGGCCTTTTAAAAAGACTGCATATTTTTCATAGTTAACATGATTTATTTAACCAATCCCCTGACTGGACTGACATTTCACTATTTTTTACAGTCTTGCATTCAGAAGTCTTAACTTATCTCTGCACATTTGTGCCAGTATTTCTGTAGGTTAACATCTTAATGGATCATGAAGTGTGCATATTTTAAATTTTGATAGACAATATCAAACTTGTCTCCAAAAAACAAACTTTGAAAATTATATATCCCACATAAAAGTTCCTCGTTAAATACACCCTCACCAATACCAAATTGGTCCATTTATTTTTGTCATTTGTTCTTCAACAGACAAGATGTGGGTTTTTCTTAACATTTCAATTTCTATCTTTATTCTTTTTTTCTTTTTGAGACAGAGTGGCACTTTGTTGCCCAGGTGGGGATGCAGTGGCGTGATCTTGGCTCACTGTAACCTCCTTCTCCAGTGTTCAAATGATTCTCTGGCCTTAGCCTCCTGAATAGCTGGGATCACAGGCGCCCGCTGCCATGCCTAGCTAATTTTTGTATTTTTAGTAGAGACAGTGTTTCACCATGTTGGCCAGGCTGACTTTGACCTCAGGTGATCCGCCCACCTTGGCCTCCCATAGTACTGGGGTTACAGGCATGAGCCACTGTGCCCAGCCTACATCTTTATTCTTAATGGGGTTGATTTTCTTTTTATTTGACTCATTAGTGATTTGTATGTCTTTTTTTGTACATTGTTGATGAATACTATTTTCTAGTTTTTCCTATAGGCTATTTCTCTTTCATTCCAGCTGAATTGTTATAATCCCTTATGTATCACAGAAAGCAAGCCTTTGCTAATTATATAATTACAAATGTTTTCTCCTAGTATGTCATTTGTCTTTATAGTTTGTTTATAAAGTCTTTTGTCATAAAAAACTTTTAATTATTATTTTTATATTAAGAAAAGTAAGTATATTTTAAAATGCATCAACATAATTATGGATTTCAATAACTATGTATAAAATGGAAAACTGAAGCATCAATTTGTTGACAGATTTTTTGTCACTGAACATACATGAAGTTGTGTAATGCTCTGTAGGGCAGATTTAAAAGTTTAGACTTGGAAGAGGTTTTCTACAATTATTCAAACAATGAGGTTTTTTATTAAATACATCCATTGCCTTGAATCCACAATCACTTGATTCTCTTCCTAAAATAATAGATGCTTCAACAGACTGTTCCATTTGATTTTTCCTTTCATTTGAATGCTTTTTCGAAAAGCAATGGAATTAATTATCACAAAAATATTCATGTATTAGAGTTAAAAGTCATTGACACTGAAGTGATGATGGAGAAGATCTAACAGGCTGGAACTTAGCCAGCTCCACAGTAAGCACCAAGGGCACCACATTGTAAAAGACGGCCTGCCCGTTAACAACTTCAACCTGCGCTATGCCAAAAGGTGTTTCCTTATCTCTCACGATGCTCCGTTTGATTCACTTCCGGGTCATGCTCACCACATTTTCACTTTTATAATGCTTCAACAAATGCCTTTCAATCCCTGGGGTCATACCAAGAAGAGCAAAGAAGACCAGCTTAAACTCAGGGGGTCATAGTTAACTCAAGGAATCCAGTGGGTGGGATGGCTTTCCCGCTGGAGATACAGCTTCGGAGAGTGTTTAATGGGCATGGCATCCCCAGGGGACAGATGAGTCCCATGTGGCCAGAGTTTGGTTCAGACGTTTCCTGAGCTTCCCCACGGCTAAGTGGAGTCCTAAATCAGGCTCATCCACTCAAGCCCATTTTGGGCTCATTCCATCTGGGCCAGCCCAAGCCCTTTACTGACCTCCCTAATCCTCAAGAACATTCCTTATGACTTTGAAACTTCCTCTGGAGTTCTGGGACTCAGTGGAGAGTCAATTTGGAGGCCTCGAGTGTTGCATATGAGTCCCCAACACACACTTGCTGGCCCCATGAAGCACTCTCAGAGGGGCCCAGGAGCAGGAACAGAAGTGGTTCCCTTAAAGTTAGAGGATAACATTTAAAAAGTCTGTTTTCAGCAAATTCCTTCATTCATGTATCATTTTATACAAGAGACCATCTATTATAAAACACATTATTTTTAAGCACCAGTGAGAAAAAAAGCTGCCCCAAAATTTAACGTATCAATAATTCTTAAAAGACATTCTAATTTAGAGTCGTTGAAATTTTTAAGTGAGAAAATATGACATTTTCCCCCATGACATTCTATTTCTCAAATCTGTGAATCTGAAAAAACAGATGACTATGTTCAGTGTTTATATCCTCACAAAGAATTTCCTAAAGCATTTAAGTTGAGATGGTCATTTTTCTGTTAGGTTATTGTTTTTAAAAAAAGCTAGATTGATAAAAATCCTGAGGAAAAATGTAGACCCCAACCAGGCAGAAGGCCTCTTCTACTCCCATGCTAAATTTCTGGGACACACAAGCTCTCGTACTTAGCATACTAATTATAAGCTATCAAATTTGAAACCACACACTAATCTGTAACATGAGTATGTAAACATTTCTGGATATGTTTAGTTTTTAAACCTCTGACTCTGTACATTCTGATGGACCAAGAAACAGAAAAGGCGATTGTGTGCCTGGGGATCCTGGGGCCCTGATTTGGAGACTATAGACTTAACCATTCAGAATCATGCCTTTAATGTATTCCCTTTTTCAAAATGCTGAAAGGATAGCTTACTTTAAAAACTTGATAGTAATCATCTTTCTTCAATAGACCAAAACCCTTCTAAACTAAGAAAGAAAGAGACTGACCGTCTACCACGGTCCCTGGTTGAACAAACACAAATTGTGGGGTGTATTCAAAATGTGATTTTATTTTCACCTTATTCTAAATTAATGAGATAAAAAATACATTCCAATTTAAAATGTATCCAGTGAGGTTAATCTTCCCTTGCCCTGGGATAAAAACCTGGCATATCCCATGACTTTTCTGCTCTCTCTTAGATAACAGAAAGTTTTCGGTAATAAGTTACCAGCATAATCTCAATTTGGAAAGTAGAATGGTCTCCTCCTGTTGGTGGGCAAAACCCTGACCTGACTGAAGATCGAATCTCACCCTGTCCCCCACCAGGCTGGTGCAGTGGCAGGTGGCCGGCCTTTACCCTTATTCCCTTTCCTTCCCCGGCCTAGGGCAGAGCAGAGGGAGGGGCCATGGGGAGAGGAAGCATCGGGGGTGAAGGATCCTGCCAGCTTGTTTTGCTTCTCTGGCTTGGATCATCTCTGACACTCGCTCTCCCCTGGTGCCTTTGGAGCACCCAACTTCCCATTCCCCCAGAGATCTGACTCCAGAGGCAAAGGCTCTGCCCCCTTCCAGCTGCAGACTGCTTCCTGTCTGCCCACGGTTCTCCTGTGGCCCACACCCCGCAGCCTCAATGTGGGGGTGCCCCCTTCCAACTGCAGACTGCTTCCTCTGCCCACGGTTCTCCTGTGGCCCACACCCCACAGCCTCAATGTGGGGGTGCCCCCTTCCAACTGCAGACTGCTTCCCCTCTGCCCTGTGGCCCACACCCCGCAGCCTCAATGTGGGGGTGCCCCCTTCCAACTGCAGACTGCTTCCTGTCTGCCCACGGTTCTCCTGTGGCCCACACCTCACGGCCTTAATGTGGGGGTTCCCCCTTCCAGCTGCAGACTGCTTCCCCTCTGCCCACGGTTCACCTGTGGCCCACACCCCGCAGCCTCAATGTTGGGGTTCCCGGCCTTCCGGACAGTCTGCTTGGGCAGGACTTCAGACTTCAGATGGTTCCAGACCAGCCTCCTCTCTCTCCCAGGAGGCTGCCCCTACCCCAAGGCACAGCACTTTCCAGTTTTGCCACTTGAGAGGAACTGAATCTATTTTTCCAACTATAATTTTAAAAATCACAGGGAAGGACTCTTACTGGTCTTCGCTGGGTCAGGTGTTGCCCCGAACCGATCATCCTTGGCTAGGGGAGGGGTGTACTGGGAATGTGACAATCACTAGGAAGAAATATTTGTGGAGGGGTTTGAGAGGATGTGTCCCCCACATAAAAGAGTGCTGACTCTTAAAAATGAGAGGGGAGACATGGAAGCCAACTATGGATTTCTATTACATGACATAACTGTTCAACTCTGTGATTCTGGACATAAAAACTATGTGTTTTATAAGTCATGTGTTAGTAACTGATGCTTAGATTAAATGAACAACTTATACAATAATTTTTTATGACTTTTTGAGTACAATTCATGCCCTTTAAAGCAATTTTAACTGTCAAACAGATTTTTTTTTTTGAGACGGAGTTTTGCTTATGACCTTTTGAGTACAATTCATGCTCTTTAAAATAGTTTTATTTTAACTGTCAAACAGAATTTTTTTTTTTTTTTTTTTTTTTGAGAGGGAGTTTTGCTTTTGTCACCCAGGCTGGAGTGCAGGGGAGCAATCTCGGCTCACTGCAATGCCCACCACCACACCCGGCTAATTTTTGTATTTTTAGTAGAGACGAGGTTTCACCATGTTGGCCAGGCTGGTCTCAAACTCCTGACCTCAGCTGATGTGCCTGCCTTGGCCTCCCAAAGTGCTGGGATTACAGGCAAGATTTTTATTTATTAAGAGTAATGGAGACATGATATCCAAGGTCCATTCACACATAATCCATCCAAATGGCCAATTCATGTGCTTCTACTGCTAAGCCAGATAGAATTTGAACTTTAACAAAAAAATCATTTTACAAAGAACATTGTTCTGTGTGATTTCAGTTTAAACCAACTGAAGAATACACACTGGAAAATGAAACGCTTAAGCCTTTTATAACAATCCCTTTATAACAACTGGCATCTCCATTTCCTTACTGAGAATTTCCAGTGTGACCATAATCAGTGACAGGTCACAGAAAACTGTGACTCTCCATTGCTTCTGTGCCCCTGGGTCTCGAGAAAATACCAAGCACAAATAAAAATAAGAAAAGCAAAGGGTAAGTTTCAACAAACTTTAAAAGCACATGGCCTTCCTTAAAAAAGACAGATGCTGGTCATATATACACATATATATACACACACACACATATATATACATTTTTTTTTTTTGGTGAGACTGGAGGCTGGAGTGCAGTGGAGCAATCTTGGCTCACTGCAACCTCAGCCTCCTGGGTTCAAGCGATTCTCCTGCCTCAGCCTCCTGAGTAGCTGGGACTACAGGCACATACCACCATACCCAGCTAACTGGTCATATTTTTAATTTCACTTTCAAAACACTTGGATCACTGAAAGTTACTGGTTTTCATGTCTTAATTTCCAGTTGAAGACAATAGTGTAATAGGATGCTAAAATTGGATTCTTAGTATCATAGCTTTCACTGGGATGGCAATATATGTCTAGTACCGAAGTATGAGACGCACCCTGCAAATGCATAATGCACCAGGAGATGGTATATGTAACACTTGGAGACCTGAATTTGGAGGTTTTTCACAGACTTTCAGAATGTGAAAGGTGGCAGTGTGGGGAGAATATCATGAGGAAGAATCCTATGCAGAAAGTTATGCTGTTAGCCCCAGCCACCCCACCTCAAGCCAGGGGGCTCTTCCTCCTAGACCAAGACAGTCTGATTTGTGTCTTTTGGATTTGGGAGACACTGTGGCCTGGAGTTTTCTCCCAACGAGGGATTCTGAATTGGCAGCAGAGATCAATGAGCACAGCTGCCCCTTCTCTCTAGGGGTGGGGGCAGGGACGGCCCCCTGGGAGGGAGAGAAAGCTGGCCTGGAGCCATCTGAAGCCTGAAGTCCTGCCCAAGCGGACTGTCTAGAAGGGTTACCACATGGTCAACCACCTTCTCTTCTCCCCGTGTCACAAGGTGGGCAGTGCCCAGGGATGGCTGCTTTCTCAGCCCACCTACAACGAAGAGGTCTGGGGCCCGGCTGAGCCAAGCTGCCATGAACACGCAGGGCAGGCAAGAAATTAACCTTTGTTGTTGCAAACCACTGAGATGTTGGGATGTAACTACAGCGCAGTGTAACGGCACCTGCTTCTCTTGGGGACCGCTCTCCTCCATCATGCTTGATACGGTCCAGGAGTGGCTGGACCACTCCAGTCCAAGGTGTGACTGGGTGTGACTGGGTCTGGCTAATGAGGCCCCCTCCCCAGCTGCAATGTTTGGTGCTGCGATCCCAGCAGGGCCACAGCGTGTCCTCTCTGGAACTTTCGCTGGAGCTAATGGAAAAGAGATACTTTTGTCATGGAATCACTAGCTCAAAGTCTGTTAGCCTAAAACTACCACTTATTATCATTTGGCAAAGAACAACTTGACTAAGCATGACACCACCACAGAAGAAAACACAGCCAAGAAATGGAGAAGGGGACTGAGGTTTGGGTCCCAGGCCTTGCCATGATGGAGGAAGTACCAATAAACTGCCCCTTTTCTTTGACCAAGATTTGGCTTTGCTTCTGAAGCTTGCAACCAAAAAGAGCTACAAGCCCAAACACTGCAAACCAATATGGACTCACAATGCCCATTTGACACTCAGTGCCTTGGCTGAAAGGGAACTTAAAAATCAGACTTATTCTTCTAGCCTGGAAACCACACAACTAAACTCGACTAGAATATGTTCCATTTGTAATGCATCTATGGCTATGTAATATCTCAGAAATGCATTCCAGCACCTCACATCTTCATCCTCACGACACACTTCCACACTTCAAACTACCACGTGGTAAGAATCCCAGCACAGCTTTTCTCATTCTCTCCTGCTTGTTATGAGCTGAGAAAGCTTTAGGTGTGGGGTTTTGACAAAATGAACATACTCATCCTTTATCTGTACAACTATCATCACCTGCACAGTGCTGGAGTCTGACCACATGGTCCCACACAAGCCTGGAAGCCGCTACAAAGCAATATTTCAACATCACGTGTCCTGCGCCAGCCTGAGCTGGGGAATGTTTCATGAATGCTGGTGCTGCCTGAGGCTTGACTGTAAAGCTCCGTAACCATATAAAAGTTATATTATGAAAGATAAGCAAAATAATGTTGGACAACAACCAGCAACACATTTACATTGATTCTCTCCAGGAAAGATCAGGGGCTTCATGGGCCACAATTACTCCCAAACAATCTAGTCCTTCTTCTGTAGGGTTATCTAACTGATTTAGGTCATTCCCAGAGTCTCTCTGTTTATTTGAAACGTTCAGCTTTCACTGTTTGGCATGGGAGGAAAAGTCATTCATGAACACATTCTTAAAATGTATTTTGGTCATTGTTATCTTAAGATAACTAAAAATGCTACATTATACTGAAACCCACTTGGTAGTCATTTTTTTTCTTTTCTCTCTCTCTCTCTCTTTTTTTTTTTTCTTTTTTTTTTTTTGAGACAGTGTCTCGCTCTGTTGCTCAGGCTGAAGTGCAGTGGTCCAATCATAGCTCATTGCAACCGTGAACTCCTGGGCTCAGGTGATCCTCCTGCTTCAGCCTCCCAAGAATCTGGGACCACAAGCACGCAAACCACTATACCAGGCTATTTCTTTTTAATTTTTAGTGAAAAAGAGGTCTCATTATGGCACCCAGGCTGATCTCCAACTCTGCGCTCAAGTGATCCTCCTACCTCAGCCTCCCAAAGTCCTGGGATTATAGGGGTGAGCCACCGCACCCAGCTTGGCAGGGGACAAGGGTAGCGGCATACAGTGAATGCCTTCACAAATAAAGATCTTTTCACAAAGAGAGACGAGCAATGCTCCTTTCACCGAGACCTCCATGGGAAGAAATGGCTTAGGACTGGTTTTGGGGCTAAGCCACCTGCAAACACTTAAGTCACTGCTCTAGGGCTTACCACAGCTCCCCACTGGAGTTGAGACAGTTTGGCTGAGCAACAAATCATCTCAGGGACTTCCCTAAGCCCTAAGCAGATAGACCGTAGAGTTGTTGACTAGGAACTGAGCAAAGCTTCAGTCTGACAAAAAACATCATTGGTTGACCCCCCAATGCACTTCTTTCTCTGAATTCAGTGATGGCAACTTTTCACACCCTTTTTAGCAAACAGAAGGGGAGGTAGATTAAAAAGCTGTCTGAATTCTTTTAAAGATAGAGCCCATTTCTATAGATATGGTGCACCTCAACATTATGCATCCTGTAGGGTTGTTGTGAGGATTAAATGTATGTAAAAGACTTAAACAGTGCATAGCATGTCATAAATACAATAGAAGTGTTTACTCTTATTATACTTTAAAATACCATGATAAGCTTCCTTTGTTCTCAAAGTATGAGCAAATATACCAGAGGGTGTTATCAGATTACCAAGAATCAGGAATTCTGGGCTGATAACAGTAAACTGAAAATAAACAGATAAAATTTTAGTATTTGAATAAAATAATATATAATAATTTCATGCACAGAGAATTTTTTCTGCTTCTCCAAAGTAAAACATTAAAAAACTCAGTTGAAGCTGTTTTTACAAGAGAAATGTCTAAAATTTTATGTGCAGTATTATGTGGTTTACAGGAAGATAGTCAGATTTCTTTTATAGAAATTCTTCTGAATGATGGCATTAAAGAACACTCAAAACACTGAGACTCACGTTTAATATTAATGAGTTTGAAATGTTGGCCCTGCCTAAAATTCTTAATACATTTCAAGGAGGCCACTACGAATCCCTGTAACTTCACCTTCTCTTTTAATAAATCATAAGGTAATTTTACATTAAGGCGAGAGGGTTGGAAGTATGATTTAATTATGAAAGCTAATAACGAAGCCTGCAGCAAAGGGAAACACGTCCTCCTCCCTCCGCATTTCTGCAAACCGATGGAAATCCAGAGCACGTATATGCAGCGTGGCAACAGCTTTAAGTACACAGCAGACATTACTAAACGTATATTCTTTATATTCACGTGTTCCGATTTTTACCTCCAAGTAGAGCTGGGAGAAAATCAAAGTCAACTGGGTTCCACAGAAACAACCAATGCATAGGAATTCTCCTTCACTGGTATTTATTGTAATACTAACTTAATACAGGAGTTAGGGTGACTGGTTTACCACTGAAATTACTTACAGAAAATTCTCACTGGAACTCTATATACAATGAGTAACATCAATATGCTCTGCATTCATTCGAAAAAGAATACGGAACAGGCTGGGTGCAGTGGCTCACACCTGTAATCCCAGCACTTTGGGAGGCTGAGGCAGGCAGATCATGAGGTCAGGATATCGAGACCATCCTGGCTAACAGGGTCAAACCCCGTCTCTACTAAAAATAGAAAAAATTAGCTGTGCGTGGCGGCGGCGCCTGTAGTCCCAGCTACTCGGGAGGCTGAGGCAGGAGAATGGCGTGAACCTGGGAGGCGGAGCTCGCAGTGAGCCCAGATTGTGCCACTGCACTCCAGCCTGGGCGACAGAGCGAGACTCTGTCTCTAAAAAAAAAAAAAAGAATACAGAACAAAAAAAAATGTGCCTCAAATTAAAAAGCATGATATTTTGTTCTTAAAACATAGCCAGATTCTACCTGCAGAGTCTTAGAAGGGAAAGATTATAGTATGATCAGCTGACTTGGAAAAGCTGTTAAATGCAACATGTGTAAGAGTCACGGCCGACATTGATTTCACAGTGTATAACATATTTGCATATACGTTGTCTGATTTTATTCCCACACCCACTCTGTGGCGGGTCTTGTTTGTCTCATGTTAGGGGAAACTGAGGTGCAAGGGGAAATGCTCATGCCACCGCGGGTTTGCAGCAGAGCTCAGGACTGGCAAGCTGAAGACCAGAGCTCGTTCCAGCCTTCGCACGGCCTCTCCAGCACATCAGTAAAAAAATACACAAATAACACCGAAGGAAGTGTTCAACACTCATGTGGATTTTGTCCTGCACAGGAACTCTTTCCAACAGATTTTCAACAGAACAAGGTTATCTTTCCTTGGGCAGAACTTGCCCCCTGTCAGCACCACCAGCACCAAGGTGTGGGCGAGCCCAGCCCACCAACAACGGCAGCTGCCAGAGGCCCCTCTGTCTCCAGCACCCTGGGCAAAGGGTGACATCATGTCAGGGAACTGACATGATCCCTCTCCTAAGGACGCCGAGTAAACAGTCTGCACAGCTTACAAACCACACATCTCGACAACTCCGCCACGTCCATAACCTCACGGAAGTGCAGCTGGAGATTTTATTAGCACTTTATGGTCCACATGATCGTTTAAGGAGGGGAAAAAGTTCCAGTCAAAGGTACTGCTGAATTAAGTCACCTTGGCAAATCTCTGTGCTATGAAAATCACCATTACTGGGCACGTATTTTAATGGCCTTCTCCGTTAGCTATTTGATGGGGTGGCAGGTGGGAGCTGGGGGATGTATCTCGGATTTCAATATGGAACTAGAAACAGGCCGGGCGCAGTGGCTCACGTCTGTAATCCCAGCACTTTGGGAGGCCGAGGTGGGTGGATCACTTGAGGTCAGGAGTTCGAGACTACCCTGGCCAACATGGTGAAACCCCGTCTCTACTGAAAATACAAAAAAATTAGCCAGGCGTGATGGCATGCACCTGTAATCCCAGCTACTCAGGAAGTTGAGGCAAGAGAATTGCTTGAACCTGGGAGGTGGAGGTTGCAGTGAGCCAAGATCATACCACTGTACTCCAGCTTGGATGACAGAGACTCCATCTCAAAAAAAAACAAAAAACAAAAAACAAAAGGTACTAGAAACAGAACCCTTAATGTGAAGAAGCAAAACGTGTGTGTGTTTGTCAATTCTGGATACAAGTGAGATGCTGAAATCTTAGATATACAGATTTTTCTACAGATCTTTCTTTTCTTGCTTTTCCTTGACTGAAATTTCTAGTTAGACTTGACTTTATTATAGTCATCTAAAGTGGAACGGAAGAATTTCTTTTTTAATCAGGAGTCAGACAGAAAGGTAGAGGGCTAGAATTGGGACAAAGCTAACATTTGACCATGTGAGTCTGAAAACACATTTCTTCCATTTCCATCTTTATCTCCATGGTGGGTGGACAATGACAGGTTCAGGAGGAACTGGAATGTCCTCATTTTCCCAAGACTACAACTTGGGAAGTTTCAGCCTTTCCTCTTCTTTTTAAAATTATTCTTACTTGAAGACAGCATCTTACTCTATCACCCAGGCTGCAGTAAAGTGGTGTGATCATAGCTCACTGCATCCTGGAATTCCTGGCCATCCTCCCGCCTCAGTCTCCCAAAGTGCTGGACTACAGGCGCGAGCCTCCTCATTTTTCTGATAAACATACACATAAAATGTCTTAAAAGGTAAATCTCAATTCTGTTCTTTCTTCTCCAGAAATATCATTTTCTTTAAGAAGACGATAGAAAGATCATCCCATGCTGGTAGCTGGGCCTCCCCGACATTCTGGCTGACAGGGCATGGCGCTGCGGCCATCAGTCCTCACAAGTCCCATGGGGTCCCCATGTGACCTCGTCCACCCGTTCACCTGAGTTAAGTGTCTGGGCCTTTCCTCAAACAGCAAAGACACAGCAGAGCTGGGGAGTGGGAGCTGCCCCACTGTTCCTTCAGAGGCAGACAGTGCTGGGCAGGGGAGCAGATGGAGCCGGTGAGCAGCCCCAGGCCAGGCTAGCGAGTCAGTGGCCTCTAACATGGTGCCTCGTCGTCTTTTCCACCCCTCCCCGGCCCCACCCACGCCAGGTCTTGTGCTTCCTGCCTTGCCTCTGTCAAGCTGATGGTAAGCAGCTCTGGCCCACACGTGTATTTCCTTTAGAACACACAGTACTGACCAGCACAGTGTTTTAAAGTTGAAGTCTAGGGGCAGGCTGGATTGTCTGTGATCCACTGGGTCACTGCCACCCCTCCTCAGGTCTGCTCCACACACGAGGTGAGGCCAGGATGCTGTGCCCTGCGAACTCCCCTCCCCGTGGTCTGCGTCAGAGTCCACGGTGAGAGCCACTGCAGGGCTTTGGAAGGGAGGAGAAGTGGACATGCTTCAGTGCAGCTGCAAAGGGACACCAGGGCAGACAGGGCAGAGGACAGACAGGAAGCCTCCCCAAGCACTAGGGAGGTGCCCACCTCAGTGCCTACAGTTGCTTCTTCAGGCTCAGGAGCAGGAGCGTAGGGGCAGCTGGCTGCCACAGCCAGCCCAGGAGTGTCAGAAGGCTCTGAGGCCAGCCCAGGACTCTGGCTGCACCTGGGTCCCACAGATGGCCATCTCTGGGGTCTGTGAGAACTTCCCTGGCCTTCATTTCCCATCCCTTTCAATGGTGGTATAGCCTGCAATCTCCTCTATTTAAACGCTTTATACACGGATTACATACAGTGGCTTTTGTTTTCCTAACCAAGTCCTGAACCAATGTAAGACTTTTCAGAAACACCTAGATTTCCAATTTCTTTTTAAAAAATTAGACCATCTGGCAAAACTAGGCTCACGTGGCACATGGCAACAATAGGCTGCCCCTTCTGGAGAAGCATGCACCACCCAGTGGCCAGGTCCTCCAAAGCTGTGGTGCCATGGCCATGCTCTATACCACCTTCAGGGCCCGCCCTGCCTGGGACCCTGTAGGGACTTGAACTTAAGAGTCCTGATCCAATTCTTCTCCTGCCACCCCCTACTTCCTGTCTCCTGTGCTCACAGGACATGTAATCCCCACTTTGAAGTCGACAAGGCTTCTTGAACCAACACCGTCACACCCTCGGGGAATCCGTAGCCAGGCCCCAGTCTGCACCCAAAGCACGCACAGCAGAAGCCTGGCTCCTTCCAGGAGCTAGTCTCCTGTAGGTTAAGTTATTCTTGATGAGAAGCAACTTAAAACATTATTTTTAGATCAAAACAACCATGGATAGATTATAAACTCAAATAAAAATGTGTCTCTTTTAAGATAAAACACAAGATCTCAAAGAAAAGATCTTCTGCAGGCCACTTCATGAGTCCCCTGAATCCTCTGAGGTTCTGACTGACGAGGGAAAAGGGTGGGGAAGCTGTGAATGAAATTTCACAGTCCTTTATATTAATACAGAACTTCACAGCTGAAAGGATTTTAAGACTTTTCAGAATGATTAAACTTTAAAGATGGAGTTTCTAGGTTTATGATGAATTCCTATGAATACAAAATAACCAGATAGTCATATTTATGTATTTCTAATTTAAGTAATCCTCTAGATATTTTGTATCTACAGGATCAGATATTTGGATATTTGTAAAGATAATGGTGACTTTTCAAGCTCTGAATATCAACTGAGGTTATTTTTTGTTTGGTATCAGGAAGGTCATCTGAGTTTAAAATAAATTAAAAACAGTTATTTGAGATATTCTGATCCACCCATTTAAGTAAAGGCCTGGTCCAGTCATTCTGAGAGCAACCCTTCAACACTTCAATTAAAGGGGCCTACAACATCAGAATCTAAGTGTCGTGACCAAAATATGTACTCCAACTCCATCATTTATTTACATGGAACTACTGAGAGTCAAGTCTCCAAACTTTACACCGACCGATGAGTCTTCTGCACATCAACAACGTTAACACAGATTGGCCTTGGAGCAGCTATCGCAACCACATAAACACTGCAGACTAGTCAGAGGCTCACCAGGGTTGTAAGGAAGACTTACACACTCAGTCATAAGTCAGCAATGGCCAGATTCGGCACAGAAACAAGCCTACATAACTTTCTGAAAATAATGCAAGCGACACATGGTGCTCTACTGTCCATTGGGAAATGCATAATGCCACAGGACTGAACTGAACATGTGGGTTCCTCCTCTCCTTCTGTAGTTAGGTCACCCACAAGAGGAAGAGGCGCTACGGAGAAGAAGGAGCCAGCCAGTCTGTGCAGAATCCAAATATCCTGATCCTCAGGTTCTCTCAGCCTCTGGGTCCATCTAAGACGGCCTCCCAGGGTTCTCTCAGGTTCAATCTGCTCTCCAGACTCAGACCTACAGGATAAAAGTCCTGGTGTGTTTAACATTTTGGTCCCTAACTCAGTGCCCAGCACGATGCAGGCCTTCAAGAACTGTGGACCTGAACTGGCTGACTGACTGATGAAATCCCAAAAACAGACCTTTGGTATAAAGGGGCAATGTTGACATTTACCTGGGCTTTATGCTCCTGGAAAACAGCAACAGTTAACATCCTCTCCCACCCCAGCCCCTGAAACCCTTTTGTCTTCCAGGAAACTGCTGACTGCAAAGAACCCCCCTTCCCCGTGTGACTTACATGGGACTCACAGATGCACACCGTATTTACCTCCAAGGCCAGACACAGGCCTTCCGTGTACTCAATCTTTTTCTCAAAAATTATTAGCCAAACTCTTTGCTTCCATTGACCAACTGGACAAAATGCCCACTAACAACTTGACCAAACTTGACTCCCCCTTGAGCAAGCAACAGGACATCCCTCCTGAAGGGCCTCCTAAGGATCCACAGACCTCAGGGAAAACCCTCCGGATGTGTGGATTCACTGTCCCATCCTGCTGCCTGCTCTGCCACCCTCACAGCCTTGTGTACTCCTGCACTCCTCTATATAACAGAAAAGCCCTTTCTTACAGACCTGGGAGGCCCTGGAAGGTATCATGGTCACAACCCTTACCTCTACCACAATAGTCTTTTCAGATGAACAGTCTCCTTACCTAAGTCAGAATTCTTTTTTGTTTGTTTATTTTTTTGAGATGGAGTCTCGCTCTGTCACCCAGGCTGGAGTGCAGTGGTGCCATCTCGGCTCACTGCAAGCTCTGCCTCCTGGATTCACGCCATTCTCCTGCCTCAGCCTCCTGAGTAGCTGGGACTGCAGGCGCCCGCCACCACTCCCGGCTAATTTTTTGTATTTTTAGTAGAGACAGGGTTTCACTGTGTTAGCCAGGATGGTCTCGATCTCCTGACCTCGTGATCTGCCCGCCTTGGCCTCCCAAAGTGCTGGGATTACAGGCGTGAGTCACTGCGCCCAGCTGAGTCTGAATTCATTTTTTATTTGAAAAAAGGAACTACTCAAAGACTAGCAAGTAGTCATCCCCTTAGCACATTCTCTGTGACAATGCAGGCCCTCCTGGCCACTGTCCCCCAAACTGCCCCCGAGGAGTGACAAGAAAGAAAGAACAGAAGTGGAGGATGTCCACCTTTGGGTCCTGACTTTCCTTGGTGTGTTCTCAACCACATAATCCTTTCAGATGTAATTTTTTAGCACTGGCCTCTTTTAATATTTATCACAGCACTACCTTGACTGTGATGAAATATTCATGTGGCTTCAATAGCTACGGCAAAGCCAAGTCTATGACAACGTTGTTGATGTTCAGTGGAGCTCACTACATTAATGTAATGGATGCACCAAGTAATCAAATATCATTCCATGTTGATAATCTTCAAAAACTATACACCTCTTTTTTTTTTTTTTAGAGTACAAGGAATCTTTATTATTTATAACTCCATGTAAATCTGCAATTATCTCAAAATAAAATATTCAATTGAATATTTTGTGGAAGTATCAAGAGGTAAGTGAAGGCCAAACCTTCATACAACACCAAACCTGCCAGCACCTTTACCTTGGGACGTCAGAGCCTCCAGAACCACCACGTAAGCTTCTACTGCTTACCCAGGTCTGTGGTATATTGTTACAGCAAGACAATGTCCTAACACAAATGCTATTACCACTATTATTTTCTGAGTTCTGTTCCATGCATGGTCAAAGTAATTCCAACCTAGTATATAACACACAAAGAATGGATACTTTAAACAATGTGTTTTTTTAGGGTTCAAAAGCAAACTCTGGATCCTGAGCTTAATTGTAATGCAATAGATTACATCCCACTTATTTTTGTAATTTATTTTATATGGCCTGACACAGTGGCTCATGCCTGTAATCCCAGCACTGGGAGGCCGAGGCAGGTGGATCACGAGGGCAGGAGTTCGAGACCTGACTGACCAACATGGTGAAACCCCGTCTCTACTAAATATACAAAAATTAGCTGGGCACAGTGGCGTACGCCTATCGTCCCAGCTACTCAGGAGGTTGAGGCAGAATCGCTTGAACCCAGAGGGTAGATGTTGCAGTGAGCCGAGATCACACCATTGCACTCCAACCAGGTTGACAGAGCAAGACTGTCTAAAAAAAAAAAAAAATTACTTTATTTCTTCCTTGACGATTTAAAACTATCTTCAAACCAGTACAAATATTTCACACATAATATCTGGCCATTTTCTAACCAACTGAGTAATTCGTTGCACAATAAGTTACCTTACATCCTTCAGCAAGGAATACATTAAATTTGAATAGGAAAGACATTACATAATAAATTAGGACACAACTAAAATTTGCTTTAAGTATTTCTTTGCGGGATAGGACATCACACTTCTACTCAATGAAGAGAAACATTTTTCAGCCCAGAGGTCTTTTATTTTATTTTATTTTTTAACACATATTATGCCATGAATTCACAGGGAATAGGTTCCAGCAGCTCAGGCTCCTTCCCATTGGTTCTCACAAAGCGTGCTTCTCTGGGTGGAGCAGGCTGGCGCTTCAGTTGAACCCAGGTACCTTTCTCTCTGGCTTCTTTCTTTTTCTGATCATTTTCCTTCACACGTTTCAGGAAGCTATCTCGGCACTTAGAATGCTTAATATGCTCAATACGCACATTAATTCTCTTGGCAAGAATCTTGCCCTTAACTTGTTTGTTTACAACAATGCCAACAGCATGCTGGGTAACGTTGTAGACTCTCCCAGTTTTGCCATGGTAACACTTGTGGGGCATTCCTTTTTAAACAGTACCCATTCCCTTGATGTCTACAATATCACCTTTCTTATAGATTCGCATATACGTGGCCAAAGGAACAACTCCATGTTTTCTAAAAGGCCTAGAGAACATACATCGGGTGCCTCTCCCCTTTCCCTTTGTGTTCGTCATTTTGGCGAATTACTGGAAGATGGCGGTTCCGGCCGTAAAGAAAGCTATACGCCTCTTTTAATAAGTCATTACACTAGTCTGGTTGCATTACATAACCTTAAAGTAAACACATTAAATGTTTACATTAAGGGAGATGCTATCACTCGTGTAATGGTGCCTGTCTGCACAAGTTCCAAATTTTTGAGTCTGACACTCAAGACTCTCAGAAACCTCCTCTCAAACGACTTTTAAAGCGTATCTACCTAGGACACTGTCTTACAATAGAGCTCTTTACAATGACAAGAAAGAGGCATGTACAACTGTCTTTACTAATAAAGGATTTTCTAAAGTTAGCAAAGACGGCCAGACACGGTGGCTCACACCTGTAATCCCAGCACTTTGGGAGGCCAAGGCAGGTGGATCACTTGAGGTCAGGAGTTCGAGACCAGCCTGGCCAACATGGCAAAACCCCATCTCTACTAAAAATACAAAAATTAGCTGGTGTGGTGGTGCACACCTGTAATCCTAGCTACTCGGGAGACTGAGGCAGGAGAACTGCTTGAACCTGGGAGGTGGAGGTTGCAGTGAGCTGAGATTGTGCCACTGCACTCCAGCCTGGGCAACAGAGGGGGACTCCATCTTAAACAAAACAAAACAAAAAAAAGGCAGCTAGGGTGTTTTTTTCCCCACATATTTGAAAAGAGAGCTAGTGCCAACAGATAGGCTACAGTTAACAGCACGGGACACAGAACATTTTCACAGATTGTCAGGAATTACCACCAAGAGTAAGGTAAGGCTGGAGGGCTTCTGAATCATCAAAGAAATACAGAGAAGCTCACTAGCCATTTCTGAACATCAATACTTCCACTAACTTAGCTCTTAAATCAGATAACTAACAACAGAGGAGCAATTTGTTTGACTTTGAACTAAATAGGCAAGGAGTGTGGAAATCATCTAAATCTGGTTATAAGTAAGGACAACATGAACATTCCTAAGTACTAAGATCCTCTTCTTTTATTCTGTCTCTCCCCAAATTTAATGATTTCCAGGTTGCTCTATTGTTTTCTATGTAATATTAAAGAGCTTCAAAGTTTTTGGTACATTCAGACTTAGCTATTCAGGATTGATGGTTTGGTTATAGACAGTTAAATGAGTATCCATCAAACATGGAATTCAGAAACAAATACTCCTATATTAAGTGTTTGGGATAAATAAATATGTTCATTTGCTACACATTTGCTAATTGAAAATTTGAGTTTTATACATAGTTATTAAGTTTAAAATAGCCTACAAGAAAATTACATTAAGAAAACATTACAAAAGAACCAAAATCCTTGTTTTATGTTCATCTCTATCCATGCTACACTTTCTAAATTCTTCTGAGGTCAAGGATAGGTTTTAAATTACTGCTGGAAGTAAAAATAGTTAAGACATCCTAAATGTCCCAAATAGGGAAATGTTAGATAAGTATGGGATTTAATTCCATGATGACAGCATACAGCCATTCAAGTAATAACCACAAAGCCTATGTATTGAGACAAATATTATGATATAATACTAATAAGAGAAGAACGCAGAATTTCACATACGTATAAAGTCCTAAGCAAAAAATATATGAATATGGAGAACATAAGTAACCTTCAGTGTCCAAAATACTGTGAGAAGCATTCTATACTTTAAAAAAATGCTACGTTTATCTGAAATTCAGATTTCAGTGGGAATCTGGTATTTTTATCTGGCAATGATAATATCAGACAAAATTACTGTACTATAATGTAAAATGTGAAATAAAATGCTGTAAGTGCTATATTTAATTAAACAAGTTTGTGTCCCAGTAGAGAGGGACAGAAACATGGATGAATGTCATAGCCTATGAAGAGAAGTTTTATTCCTTTAAAGGATAAAATATAAATAACATAAAATACAAGTACATATGGAAAAGAAACGTAAATATCAATAGATATTTTTAAGTTTTAACTGGTTTGGGAGAAACTTCTCAAATATGTTTTAGGTTAGGAGGAAATATTAGTAATTAAAATGTATTTTCACAGTGTTTAGAGGTAAATAACAAACAAAATACAGTACCCCGTAAAGATACAGTAGCTATAATTGCTATTTCCCAATATTCATCATAAAGGATTTTAAGACAATTATGCAAGTAAAAACATGACCGGTGCTCAGATTATGCCCACTGCCTTCAATATCCAGCTTTACAAATCCTATCTGGTATTTGATTTTGGAAATGTCTAGGAGTTTGGGGAGCCCATGAAGGGCAGAGTTTCTCTGAGCCCCAAAAACACTAATAGAAGATGTGCAAGGGATTCCTGAGGAGGAAGCTGCCCAACGGTGTGAAAATGCACCTCAACAATGCTTGGGTGATCTGTTTCTTGGGTGTGAAAGAATTTGGGTGTGAAAATTTGCAGGCCGGGCACGGGCCGGATTACAGGCTCACGCCTGTAATCCCAGCACTTTGGGAGGCTGAGGCGGACGGATCACGAGATTGAGACCATCCTGGCTAACACAGTGAAACCCTGTCTCTACTAAAAATACAAAAACATTAGCCGGGCACGGTGGCGGGCGCCTGCAGTCCCAGCTACTCAGGAGGCTGAGGCAGGAGAATGGCATGAACCCGGGAGGGGGAGCTTGCAGTGAGCTGAGATCGGGCCACTGCACTCCAGCCTGGGTGACACAGCGAGACTTGGTCTCAAAAAAAAAAAAAAAAAAAAAAAAAATTCCATTTATCTACTGAATGTTATTCCATCTAACTGTATAACTCAGTAGGGTGACTGTAGTTAACAATAATTTATTGTATATTTCAGCCAGGCATGGTGGCTCACACCTGTAATCTCAGCACTCTGGGAGGCCAAGGCAGGCAGATCACTTGAGGTCAGGAGTTCAAAACCAGCCTGGCCAACATGATGAAACCCTGTCTCTACTAAAAATACAAAAATTAGCCTGGCTTGGTGGCATGTGCCTGTAGTACCAGCTACTTGGGAGGCTGAGGCAAGAATCGTTTGAACCCGGGAGGTGGAGGTTGCAGTGAGCCGAGACTCCACTGCACTCTAGCCTGGGCAACAAAGCAAGATTCTGTCTCAAAAAAAAAAAAAAAAAAAAATTGTGTGTTTCGAAGTAGGTAAGAGAGAAGATCTGAAACGTTCCAACACAATAAAAATGCTAAGTGCCTCAGGAGATGGATATCCTAAACACCTTGATTGGATCATTACACATTATTTGCCTGCATCAAAATATCACCTGTACCCCCTAAAAATGTACAATTATTATGCATCAATAAAAATCAAATAAATCAAAATCATTCTAGTATACAGATTTCACAATTCGATTTGTAAATAACCGGCACCAAGGATCTGGTTGACGAGCTGATGAGCACACATTCTAGCCTTTGGGAACCTCAACGTGACAGCTCCAGAAGCACTTACCAACTGGTCACGGAATTCCTGAAAGACACCGACAATGGTGTTCATTGCAACTTTTCTCTCTCTCCAAGGAGAAAGAGATCCCGTGCTGATTTACATAAATTCAATTTAATACACAAAGTGTACTGATTTACATAAATTCAATGCAATACACAAAGTTTGTTTAGAATGCTTTCCGAAATGTTTACTCATCACCTACATCAGTAAATCTTAGTTTCCAAAGCCTGCAAATTTAAACATTTCTATTGGAGAAAGAAAATGTCCCTTTGGATGTTTGTATATGGGATCAAAATGTGGCCTCTATTTGAAAGATCCAGCTAACCTTTAAAACATGTTGGGTGGGAGAGGCTGTGAAATCAATGGGGCTCTTCTTTAGGTGTCAGTCTTCAGCAGGAGCATCACTGAGTCCCACAGAAGGGTATGAAGTCAGTGCCTTCCGCTTCCAACAGACTGAATTCCTCAAGGATAGTCACACTCAAATACAGCCACTTGAAAGGCAAGGGATACAGTAGCTGCATTCAAAGAGGGTCCTCAGATCAGCATATTGGCTTCTATTTCTTTGACTAAGAATATTAAGCTTTCTGTTTATGTACTAGTTGGATGGTTAAAAGTTTATGTTGTCAGCACACATGTAACAATTTTTATGTTTCCTTCAATCCCCATAAACTTCTTGACACATTCCACAGAGCTGACATTTACTTCCACCTCTGTTAAGTTCATCATCTGCTTATTCGACTTGTGTAAATGATTCCTCGGGGTACAGATGTCCCTACAAATGGGTACCTGTGAAGCAAACAGTCCAAGGTCGGCAGCCAGGATGTGAATCCAAGCGGTCTTGTTCCACAGTGCATGACCTTGACTTCCACACAATCTGCCTCTCCAACGTTGTGACCTGGAGGGGCCCTGGGGGTACAGGGGTTGTCCCAGACTGGCCCTTCTTTCATACCCATTTCCTTTTTATTCCACTGCACAATTGATTGAGGTGCCTGGAGTGACAACCCTGAGATGTGTTAGCATCATTGCTTTCCAAGTGGCCTAAGATGAGAACAAACTATTCCAAGCAGCATCAGAACATTATACAAAATAGTAAGGCGGGATCGATTGCATCTAACCTTTGGATCTCATTCAAATGCCGACCAATGCTGGAATGTTTCGTAACAGAAACAATGTAAAAAGAAAAAACATACTATCAAGAAGTGGAATGAAAAGTATGAGAAACTTCTCACATGCCCTGATTTATTGTAAAATAATTTCCTAAGGGTAAATCACTGATACAAATTCTGATTGGGAATACTGTTTCACAATGAGTTTTTAACTTAATAAATTGGTCAAATGAAAATCACATCCTTCAGATCAGGTTAATTACAGCAAAAAAAAAAAAAAAGAGAGAGAGAGAGAGAGAGAGAAACGTAAGCCTCTGACTCTGACTCTGCAGGAAAAATTTGTAGTACAGGTAAATATCTTAGATATGGTTGCAGACACAGTTAGACCCAAAGTAAGAAATACAGACAAAATTATACTGGAGAATTTTTAATTCCTCACCTTAAAAGCAACTGGAACATAGAAAAATCTGTCTTTATGGACACTTACATCCTGTCATGTAGTTGCAGTTTCCCTTGTAGAACCTCTAAAAGAATATGAATTGGTTGGGAGGAGGAAAATAAGAGAGTTGAATGTACACCTTCACTGATTTGTAGTAATACTAAAAAGATAAGAAGAATAGTTATTTGGGTGAATGGAGGTGAATGGAGGAAAAGCAATAGAACAAATACTTGCTTTTTTTTGAGATGGTGTCTTGCTCTGTCACCCAGGCTGGAGTGCAGTGACCCAATCTTGGCTCACTGCAACCTCCGCCTCCCGGGTTCAAGTGATTCTCCTGCCACAGCCTCCCGAGTAGTTGGGACCACAGGCGCACGCCACCATGCCCAGCTAATTTTTGTATTTTTGGTAGAGACGGGGTTTCACCACATTGGCCAGGATGATCTTGACCTCCTGACCTCGTGATCCGCCCACCTCAGCCTCCCAAAGTGCTGGGATTATAGGCGTGAGCCACTGCGCCCGGCCAAATACTTGCATTTCATTACAAATAAAACCAAGTTATTATGGCTTAATTAAAACATCGTCAATTGATAACTGCCGTTGCCTAATTATACTTTAAAAGAACTGTGTTTGTGACTTTCTCTGCTAAAAGCAAAAATTTAGCTCTATGAGCTATATTAACACAATGAAATATTACGAAGGTAGCAGGGGTTTTAGAGTAGGGAGAAGGCAACAAAACTTGGTTCTGGAGTATAAATACAGCACTTGAACCACCCACATGAAGCTGAGTCTAGCCCTTTGTTCCATCTAAACACTGCCTCTTGTCATAGCCAGTGCCAGGTCACACTAGAGGAATAGATGTGGGAGGTGACTGTTGCAAAATAGCTTTCCTTTCTGTGGCTTAACATACATTAAAGTATTAGTCTCAGAGTTTCAAACAGTAAATAAACAATAGTATGAATATGAGAGCAATGAAAAATCAACCACAACCTGAAATTACTACCTAGTTGATACTTCATAAATTGCAATGGTTTTTGTACGCAAATGTAAGCTTTAGAGATCAATGTACCTCCATGTTATGACTTGGAATAGTTATAAGATAATCAGGATAATCAGATTGCATCCATCAGAACCAGTCAGAATTGCACAGGGCACTAAGTCCCTCAACAATGTGGTCGTGTTGCAATCATGTTGCCAACCAGCATTCCAGACCTATCTGTCTCTAAAATGACCACCAGCCACAGATAACATCAGCCCAGAATTCATTATGTAATACTTGGTTAATAAATCACCCAGTCTTCTTTTAAACTTCTCATCTGTTCCAAAGCACCAGTAAAATTATATTGCCATGACTCAAGGGCAAGTTCGGAGGCATCTTTTGCATGAAAAATATTTACCACAAAATAGGGATTTTTTTCTCAAAAAGATAAGGTTTGTTGATTTGCATTGTTAGCTAAATTTTCTTTGGTGCATATTTTGCACCCTGAGGGAAGTTAGTCACTTCAGCATTTAAACAGGACAAATGCAGAAATTGGCAAAAAGAAAACAGTGACAGGTTTTATTGAGCACCAGCTATTTTATAAAGTGCCTTGGTAGGGGCAAAGGCAGGAAGAGAGGAACGACAAGGTTTCTAGGCAGGAAAACAAACCAATGATTCCACACACCACGGAGTTCAAAGACTACTAAACGGCCTCTGGTCTGATCCCAAAACCTTAAAAAGAAGAAAATTTAAAAAGGAAGCTTTAAAGAAGTACCATCAATTTATGAAAATTCTCCATATTTAATCAACTGTAAATCTAATGACATATCTTTACAATCTTGGCTACAGGACTTTGAAGATATTTGTGTAAACATGACTTCAATACTTAACTATGCAAGGCTGTGTTACCATTTCTATTGCACCTATGGATCTGGGACCTGTGCTTAGAGAAAGAATATATCTTCCCTGGTCCTAAATTTACTTGCAATTTTGTTTAAGTCACAAATATACGTAAATTAAATCACATTTTAATTTAAGCAAATTGTTTTATTACAAAATATAAAATTGGCTGGTCACATTGACTGGGTGCCGTGGCTCACGCCTATAATCCCAGCACTTTGGGAGGCCGAGGTGAGTGGATCACTTGAGGTGAGGAGTTCAAGACCACCCTGGCCAACATGGTGAAACCCTGTCTCTACTAAAAATACAAAAAGTAGCTGGGTGTGGTGATGCACGCCTTTAGTTTCAGCTACTCGGGAGGCTAGGCAGGAGAACCGCTTGAATCCAGGAGGTGGAGGCTGCAGTGAGCCAAGATTATGCCACTGCGCTCCATCCTGGGCAACAGAGCAAGACTCTGTCAGAAACAAAACAAAACAAAAATTGGCTGGGCACAGTAGCTCATGCCTGTAATCCCAGTATTTTGGTAGGTCAAGGCAAGAGAATCACTTGAAGCCAAGAGTTCCAAACTAGCCTGGGCAATATAGTAGAACCCTGTCTCTACAAAAAATTTAAAAATAATTTTAAAATTAGCCGGATGTGGTGGTGCACAACTGTAGTCTTAGCTACTGGGGAGGCTGAGGTGGAATGATCCCTTGATTCCACGAGTCCAAGGCAGCAGTGAGTTATGACTGCACCTCTGCACTCCAGCCTGGGCAACAGAGCAAGATCCTGTTTTTAAACAAGTTCAAAGCTGAGGGAGCATGAGTTCATTCTCACATATCTGAGGAATTCGGCTTGCCCAGTAAGTCCGGTGCTCCCCAGCCTTCTCAAATATCTCTTGGCAGGGCTTTCATTTGAATTCCAAAAGATTTCAGTCTGAAAGGTCAAAGTCTCTGATAGCAAATGTGGTCAAGCAGTGAAAATGATCTCTATTACACGATTAAATCCAGCAATGAGAGGACATATTTTCATGACCAAATATAGGTGCATTCAACCTCTCTTTGATCTGTAGATAAGTTCTCCTTGTTCTCTGCCCAATTAACAAGTTCAATTATCATGTGAATTCCACTTATTAGCTTCGTTATAAAAACCATGCACGAAAATGAGAAGACTTCTTTCTTTTCTTTTCTTTTCTTTTTTTTTTCTGTTTTTTTTTTTTTTTTTGAGACCGAGTCTTGCTCTGTCACCCAGGCTGGAGAGCAGCGGTGCAATCTTGGCTCACTGCAAGCTCCGCCTCCCGGGTTCATGCCATTCTCCTGCCTCAGCCTCGCCAGCAGCTGGGACCACAGGCGCCGCCTCCACCCCTGGTTAATTTTTTGTATTTTTAGTAGAGATGGAGTTTCATCGTGTTAGCCAGGATGGTCTCAATCTCCTGAGCTCATGATCCGCCTGCCTTGGCCTCCCAAAGTGCCAGGATTACAGGCTTGAGCCACCATGCCTGGGGAGAAGACTTCTTTCAGTCTTATTTAGAACTTTTTACTTTCCCAGGACCATTAGTAGACACTATCAAGATTTACCTTTAACACTCTCATTTTAAACAATTAGCCAGGAACTGTTTTGTAAACTCCTCAGCAGTTGCAAATAACAATGAATATCATCACTAAGAATTTTATTTCACAAATTTTACCTGAAAACTTAAAATGTTAATTTTCCTTCCTCGAAATTCTGACCTGAGAACAACCATTCACACAATATCTTCCATCTGATAGGGTCATTCTCTTTTCATCTGTCAACATGAAAACTAGTAGCAATAATGCATAGAAAACAAACCAGAGTTCTGAAACGAATTTTTCAAAATCGTTATTCAAGAATGTATTTCTATTAATTAAAAAATGAGGTGAAACTCATTAGTAACATTACTGAGGAGAGATAGTCTCAGACTTCTAGTCCTTGAATATGGTAAGATTTATCTATAAGACACTTGGATAAAATTTTATTCATCCAGATGCAGCCATAATGGTCATTCTAACAGGCTGATAGTTTAATTTTATAAAATCCTTAGACATCAGAGTTTCAAAGCAAACAAGATGACAAGTCTTTATCATTTACTTCCCTGAGAATTAAGGTTATATGTATAATATATCTTTATTTATATAACATATATATCTATGTATATGTTATATATAAGTTACATGATAGCATTGATATCTATGTTATATATCAATACATACATATAATGTGGTTTTTTCCAAAAGTAAGCATTGTACTTTTTTAATCTGTTGGAATGAACATATTTGAATCTATTAAACTAGTCTAAGAAAATGTTGCTTACTATAACAGCTCTAAAATAATTCTGACTCCTAAGAAACTCAAAGTAGAGAAAAACATGTCCCAACAGATCACAAAAGCTTACTGTGGGTTATGCATATGGTTTCATACATATTTGCACTAAATGGAATATTAGTCTTTCTAGATATACACAATTACACTTAGCTTTTGCATCCAATTTTAATTGGATTTTAATTTTCCTTCCTCTAAAGTGCTAATTTAAATAGGGCAGGTAAAGTAGATGTTACAATTACTAATGCTTTCTAATGAAATGAAGACATGCTAAGTCCAGCAAAGAAAAATCTGCTATATGCTGTGAAATTTCTAGACAAGTAAAACATTACTAAATTAAATTAATTAGTAGAGATCACTCTACATTCATGTGAAATGTGACCACAGTATATTTAGGGATGAATCCTTTCCTGTTGAAGAATGTAAACTGGGCTGGGTGAGGTGACTGACGCCTGTAATCCCAGCACTTTGGGAGGCCGAGGCAGGCGGATCATGAGGTCAGTAGATCGAGACTATCCTGGCTAACACGGTGAAACCCCATCTCTGCTATAAATACAAAAACAATTAGCCAGGCGTAGTGGCGGCGCCTGTAGTCCCAGCTAATTGGGAGGTTGAGGCAGGAGAATGGCAGGAACCCGGGAGGCGGAGCTTGCAGTGAGCTGAGATCAGGCCACTGCACTCCAGCCTGGGCGACAGAGCTGAGACTCCGTCAAAAAAAAAACCAGTAAACTGATTTAAGTTACTCTCTATACATTACAGAGAACTGCAGTCTTATTAAAAAGATAAACTAAGATTGCTGAAAGAGGAGATTTTAAGTGTTCTCACCACAAAGGAAAAGTATGTGAGATAATGTTAAATAGCTTGATTTAGCCCTTCAACAATGTATACTTACATTAAAACATCATGTTGCACACCAAAAACACATACAATTTTTACTTGTCAATTAAAATAAATCAACAAATACAAAAAGCTAAACTAACCAGAGTTTAGCTAAGTATATATAGTGTTGTGCCTGGCAGACAATAGATATTTGACACATATGTGTTGAATGAATGAACAAGCAAAAATCCAGTAAGAGATAACCATAGGCTAGCCTGCAGCTGAAAATGTGAGTTGCTCAATATTTGCCTGGGAGACTGAGGCACCTGCAATCAGATCGTTTGGTTACCTTCCATTCCTCTAGGATCACAACGGCTACTGTATAGAGACCCAAAAGGAATGAAGACAATGAATTCTTCCTAGTTCTGCCCAGCATTTGTTGTGTTACCTAAGAAATCATTTATTGTGTCAAGCCAAAGAAATATTGCATCACTGTGCAATAGTAAAAAGAACCCCAAAATGCCAGTTGGAAATATCCGCAGGATATGCATTCATGCACAAATCTCCTCTAAAAGATACGTGCCGAATGTTCAGCATGTTAAACCTTTGCAGTTAAAGCTAAGGGTTCCCAAAACTGGATAGTCCCTTGATGGGAACTTGGGGAGCACCACTCACCCACCACCACCTGCCCCTCTAGACTGGCAGGCGTGTGTCTCGGTACCCAGCAGAAGTCTAACTCTGGGCAGGGCTCAAGTCCCAGGATGAGATCCTCAGAGAGATGATGAGATCATCTTTCCTGTAGGTAGAGTCAGGAAAAATCCAGCAGGGAACCCTAGCCCCTTTACCTGTCCCCTCAGAATAAACAATACACTTTAAACGCCAGTGCTCCATTTTAAGCACTGGACTGTACATAGCCAGATGTTCACCTTAGATCACTCTGGCAGACATGGAGAAAATAGATTGAAAGAGCCAGATTATGGACCATTTATCAGGGTCAGTACTTGTTGAGAAAAGCTTTTTTGTACCTGAAAGTATACTGGACTCAAATTTTTAAAAAACTTTAAGTCCAGGTGTAGATCTACCACCTTCTTGATATTTAACCACAAAATAAAAGTTAGACAATTTTTCTGAGTTTCTGTTTTCTCATGTAAAACCTTTCCTCCTTTCATTTCCTCATGTGTAAAATCTAGAGTCATACCCGTTCCACGGAGCATTTGAAAATATTAAATGGGAGAAAGAACACACACATGCATGCACACATACAAAATACACACACCGTCTATCCTGCCAGGCAGGATGGGGATACCGCAATAAGCAAGAAAACCATTATAAATACAAAAACAATTCGCCGGGCGATAATTCAAAAAGTATGCGAATATGTTTTAAAAACTCTGATGTGTCCGACAAAAGACAATGCTGTTAAGTCATCAGCATCGTTGCAACACTTACAATGTTGAATGTGGCATTTCAACACTTTAAAATCCAACTTTTGCCATTATCTGAAGATACTTGAGAAAGGAAACAAGTCATTCCTATCACATATACAACTAGACCCCTCTGTGTAGCTGACAAAACGCATGTTTGGTGCTAAGAATCCAGCACGCTTCATTACGTTGTGGGATTATTTCCTGAATACATCTGAGAAAAACCAAGACAGACTCCATTCCACATAAAAATTACTCTGCAGGGAAGAGCATCCTGGTTTTATGAAGTCCTGTTGTAACCATAACGAAAGAGGAAAAGAAACTTAAAAGCCGGGATTGCGTAGCTCTACGCCAGGCAAAGAGAGTCTAGTTCAGGGCAGGACAACAGTCCAGTCCCCACTGACAGCAACTCTGGATCCTCTCTCTGAGCAGTGCCAATTCTTCCAAAGTGTTTAGAAGTCCCTGCCAGCATTGACTTTTGCCAATTTGATTGTATGAAGTGGCTGAGTGAGCCTGAGATAAGACAGGGCAAGAAAAATACACAGAGAGTCATTCACACCTGCTAACTCGACGGCTGCCAGTGCAACTCTAGTGCCCAACGGCAGAGGAAGAACGGCGCCTACCGGAAGATGGACAGACAAGTGGCACGTGACTGTGGTTTTATCCAGAGTGTTGTCAAAGCATGCATAATAACTCCATTTATTTTCCCAAATACGTTAATTTTCAGTCTGTACTTACCCCTAGACCTGCCTTACAAGTAGAACGGTGGGCAGTTCTGTCCGTGCCCACCAGAGGCCTGCAGCACAGGTAGCTGAGCCATGTGGCCCCCCCGCACAGAGATCTGTTGGTTTGGTTTAAAGCCTCCACCTCCCTTTTTTAAAGTCAATATTCCCAGTAGGTTCAACATGAAGTTTTTACCATCATAGTTTTATTAAATTATTTTCCAAAAGCAGGTTTTGGTGGTGAGGAATGGTCTGTTATTTGCCCAGCATCACTCCCCTCTCTCCTTTCTGTTCATATGCAAGGACTCACTTCATTGCACTGCGCCAGCCTGAGCGCCCATGGCCACCGCAATGACTGTTCCATCCTACTGTCCTGCTGTCCCCTAGGCCTGGTAAAGGGCGCTCCTCACACAGTCCTGTTCCCACCTTTAGTGCCAGTTTCTTGGTCACCTCCCACCATCACTCAAAATACTCAAGGACGCACATGATCTGGGGGGGAACAGCATCAGCAGTTTTTTTATTCTGAGAACTACAGAGAAGCTGAACTATCTATGGTTTAAAGACGATCTCAAGAGGAGGAGTCATGCCTTATACATTTTTTGTTTTTTGTATACCCAGAATCGAGCCATATTGATAGACCAGTAAATGTCTGTTGAATGAATCAATGAAAGATCAATATCACAATAATAATTTATATTTATTAGATGCTTACTATATGCCAGACACTGTGTAACAATACCTTAAGTACATTAGGTTTTTTGGTTTGTTTTTTGTTTTTAAAGCCCCGGTGACCTATGAGGTAGTTACCTCCATGTTACAGATGAGGAAACAGAGACTGAAATGAATGGAGGAATGAATGAACATACTGGTGTCATTTCCATTGCTGTTGTGTGAACATTTAAGGCAAAGAACTTAACTATTGTGAGCTTACTGCAGCCCAGGCCCTACCCGAGACACTGTGGGTACAGCAAGGAATAAGACAGAGAGTGGGAGCTTGTTTCCCTGGAACAAATGCTTTAGTTGGGGGAGAGAGAAGGAGGCAAGAGGCGGATACTACTAACCACTTACTAACATGAAAGAATTGAGACAGTCCTGTGGAAATAATGACAGAAGTGTGGTATGCTGGTGAGTGACCAGGACCAGGTGTTTGAGGGGTGTGGAAAGAGGTCCCTGAGTAGGTGACATTTAGGCTGAGATATAGGGGGAAATGCTCATCACAGCACACAGCCAGTGCAAAGGACTTAAAGCAAAAATAGCAGTATCTGAATGTGATGGTTAATACTGAGTGTCAACTTGATTGGATTGAAGGATACAAAGTATTGATCCTGGGTGTGTCTGGGAGGGTCTTGCCAAAAGAGATTACCATTTGAGACAGTGGGCTGGGGAAGGCAGACCCACCCTTAATCTGGTGGGCACAATCTAATCAGCGAATATAAAGCAGGTAGAAAAACATGAAAAGGAGGGACAGGCCTAGCCTCCTAGTCTACATCTTTCTCCTGTGCTGGATACTTCCTGCCCTCGAACATCAGGCTCTCAGTTCTTCAGTTTCGAAACTCAGACTGGCTCTCCTTGCTCCTCAGCTGGCAGACAGCCTATTGCAGGACCCTGTGATCATGCAAGTTAATACTTAATAAACTCCCCTTTATATTTATACATATATATGTATATACGTATATATGAAATAAATGCATATACTTGTCTGTGTGTGTGTATCCTATTAGTTGTGTCCCTCTAAGAAAACCCTGACTAATACAGATTTTGGTACCACGAGTGGTTCTAGAGGAACAGAATATTAAGGACAGAGTTCTTTCGTTGGTTTTGGAGTTTCTGGAGTTGGCTGTTTAATATGATTAGACCCGAAAATGCTAAGGACGCTACTTCTAACAGTATAGAGAACACTGATAGTCCTCGGCATCAACTGTTCAGAGAGTACGCAAAATACATGCATTTGACACTCCTGATTCACCACCCATGAGAGGCAAGGAGTTTAGTGACCCTATACCTAATATCTTTGACCATATGTGGAGAACCAAGGAACATAATGTTCTTGGTTGGTTGCTCCTAAGTTCAGTGGACAAAGTGATGAAAGAAAATGATGAACTCAGGGATTCTGTCTCCCGGCTTCAGAAGCAGATACTGAGCCTCAAATCTGCTAAGGTTGCTCTGAGTGAGAGTTTTATCGCCTGTACAGAAAGAGCTGAAATTGTGGAAAAACAGACACAAGCTCTTATCATGAGTGGCTGACCTGCAATGAAAGATACATGCACAGCCTCACCAGGTGTCTACTGTTAAAGCGAAGGCATTGCTTGAAAAAGAATAGGACCCTGCAACTTGGAATGGGGACGTGTGGGAGGACCCAGATGAAGCTGGGGACGCTGAGTTTGTAAACTGTGATGAACCTTTTTTGCTGGAAGGAACAGCTTCCCCATCCCCAGTAGTGGCAACATCCTCTCCCGAAGAACCATGCTGCCATCAGCCTTTCCACCTTTATCTGAGGAGATAAACCCTGTGCTACCTGAGGCAACAGTGGTGGCCTCCCCTGAGGCAGTTGCCAGGCAAGATAATGTTGATTCTCCTCAGAGGCCTTCTCCCAACACCTGTTTGCTTCTAGACCTATAAATAGACTAAAAGTCCTGGCAGGTGCCTAAACGTGAGGTTGAGCGTGTGACCCATGAGGAAGTGTGCTACACTCAAAAAGCACTGTTTGAGTTCTCTAATTTATATAAACAGCAATCTGGAGAACAGGCATGGGAATGGATATTAAGGGCATGGGATAATTGTGGAAGGAACAAAGAGTTGGATCAGCCTGAATTTATTGATTTGGGTCCACTAAGTAGGGACTCTGCATTTAATGTTGCAGCTCAGGGAATTAAAAATGTTCTAATAGTTTATTTGCTTGGTTGGTTAAAATATGGATTAAAAGACCACCCACTGTGAGTGAGCTGGATATGCCCATCTCCTTGGTTTATTATAGAGGAAGGCATCC
Source organism: Mandrillus leucophaeus (assembly GCF_000951045.1). Taxonomy (NCBI): domain Eukaryota; kingdom Metazoa; phylum Chordata; class Mammalia; order Primates; family Cercopithecidae; genus Mandrillus; species Mandrillus leucophaeus. The sequence continues at coordinate 2,494,909 of NW_012102665.1, read as the reverse complement.
AAAGGTTTAGGGAGATTGGGATGGTGGAGTGGATTAGTCACTTTAGATCTACCCATCCCAGCTGAGAGGGTCCAGAAGATATACCCTTGATCAATGCTTTGTGAAATAGATTTATGACGGCAGCACCTGCATCTTTGGAACCACAGTCGCTCAACTACAAAATTTAAATACAATGAGAATCATTGGATCCTGAGGTGGCAGGGGCCAAGTGGCAACACTCAACTGTCAAAGGCAAGGTGGGCATAGCTACCATAATGAACAACAGAGGCAAAGCGACAATCAGAATAGTCTCACTTGTGTACAGCTCTGGCATTGGCTAATTAATCATGGTGTCCCTAGAAGTGAAATCGATAGGAAGCCTTCTGCATTCTTACTTAAATTATACAAACAGAAAACTTCTAGGTCGAATGGACAAAAGACTAATTTGAATTGTAAAAACAGAATTACAGCCCCTCAATCAATTTCCAGACTTGAGCCAGTTTACAGACCCAGAACCCCTTGAATGAAGGGGAGGCTGGGTCCCCTTGAGGAAGAACCCCACTACATTACAGACAATATATGCAGTGAATCTTTCCCCCATCCTTCCCCAAGGAGACCTCTGGCTTTCACCAGGGTAACTGTGCATTGAGGAAAGGGAAATGATCAGACATTTCAGGGACTACTGGCACTGGCTCTGAGCTGACGGTGGATCCAGGGGACCTAAAATGTCATCGTGGTGCTCCAGTTAAAGTAGGGGCTTATGGAGGTCAGGTAATTAACGGAGTGTTAGCTCATGGCCGACTTACAGTGGTTCCAGTGGGTCCCCAGCCTCATCCTGTGGTCTTTTCCCCAATGCCAGAATGCAGAATTGGCACAGACATACTCAGCGGCTGGCAGAACCCCCACACTGGCTCCCTGACTAGTAGGGCGAGGGCTACTATGGTGGGGAAGGCCAAACGGAAGCCATTAGAGCTGCCTCTACCTAGAAAACTAGTCAATCAAAAACAACATCAAAACCCTGGAGGGACTGCGGAGATTAGTGCCGCCATTAAGGACCTGAAAGATGCAGAGGTGGTGATTCCCACCACATTCCGGTTCAACTCTCCTATGTGGCCTGTGCAGAAGACAGGTGGATCTTGGAGAATGACAATCTTATCGCAAGCTTAACCAAGTGGTGACTCCAACTGCAGGGGCCGTACCAGATGTGATTTCACTGCTTGAGCAAATTCACACATCTGGTGGTGCCTGGTATGCAGCCATTGACTTGGCAAATGCCTTTGTCTCCATTCCTGTCCATGAGGCCCACCAGGAACAATTTGCCTTCAGCTGGCAAGGCCAGCAATATACTTTTACTGTACTGCCTCGGAGGTATATCAACTCTCCGGCTTTGTCTCATAGTCTTATTCGGAGAGACCTTGACAGCTTTTCACTTCCAGGAGATATCACATTGGTCCATTACATTGATGACATTATGCTAACTGGATCCAGTGAGCAAGAAGTAGCAAAAACACTGGACTTATTGGAGAGACATTTGCATGGCAGAGGAGGGAAATAAATCCTCCTAAATTTCAGGGACCTTCAACCTTAGTAAAATTTCTACGGGTCCAGTGGTGTGGGACCTGTCCAGATATTCCTTCTAAGGTAAAGGATAAGTTGCTGCATTTGGCCCCTACTACAACCAAGAAAGAGGTACAAGGCCTATTTGGATTTTGGAGGCAACACATTCCTCATTTGGGTGTGTTACTCCAGCCTATTTATTGAGTGACCCGAAAGCCTGCAATTTTAAGTGGGGTCCAGAACAGAAGGCTCTGCAACAGGTCCAGGCTGCTGTGCAAGCTGCTCTGACACTTGAGCCACGTGACCCAGCAGGTCCAATGGTGCTTGAGGCATCAGTGGCAGATAGGGATGCTGTTTGGAGCCTTTGGCAGGCCCCCATAGGTGAATCACAGCAAAGGCCTCTAGGATTTTGGAGCAAGGTCTGACATCTTATGCAGATAACTACTCCCCTTTGGAGAGACAGCTCTTGACCTGTTACTGGAGTTTGGTGGAAACTGAACATTTGATTATCGGTCATCAAGTCACCATGGGACCTGAACTGCCTCTCATGAACTGGGTGCTTTCTGACCCATCTAGCCATAAAGTGGGTCATGCAGAGCAGCATCCATCATCAGATGGAAGTGGTATATACATGACTGGGCTCAAGCAGGTCCTGAAGGCACAAGTAAGTTACAGGAGGAAGTGGCTCAGATGCCCATGGTCTCCACTCCTGCCACCTGCCTTCTCTCCTCTCCCCAGCCTGCATCGAGGCCTCATGGGGAGTTCCCTGTGATCAGTTGACAGAGGAAGAGAAGACAAGGGCCTGGTTCACAGACAGTTCTGCACGATATGCAGGCACCATGTCAAAATGGACAGCTGCAGCCCTCCAGCCCCTTTCTAGGACATCCCTGAAGGACAGCGGTGAAGGGAAATCTTCCCAGTGGGCAGAACTCCAAGCCGTGCACCTGGCTGTGCATGTTGCATGGAAGGAGAAATGGCCAGATGTGTGATTATATACTGATTCACGGGCTGTAGCCAATGGTTTGGCTGGATGGTCAAGGACTTGGAAGAAGCGTGATTGGAAAATTGGTGACAAAGAAATCTGGGGAAGAGGTATGCGGATAGACCTCTCTGAGTGGTCAAAAACTGTGAAGATATTTGTATCCCATGTGAGTGCTCACCACCGGGTGACCTCAGTGGAGGAGGAGTTTAATAATGAAGTGGATAGGATGACCCGTTCTGTGGATCACTCAGCTTCTTTCCGTAGCCACCCTGACATTGCCCAATGGGCCCTGGAACCAACGGGCCATGGTGGCAGGGATGGAGGTTACACATGGGCTCAGCAACATGGACTTCCATTCACCAAGGCTGACCTGGCTACAGCCGCTGCTGAGTGCCCAATTTGCCAACAGCAGAGACCAATACTGAGCCCTTGATATGGTACCATTCCTCAGTGTGACCAGCCAGCTACCTGGTGGCAGGTTGATTATATTGGACCTCTTCCATCATGGAAACAGCAGATGTTTGTTCTCACTGGAATAGACACTTACTCTGTATATAGGTTTGCCTATGCTGCACACAATGCTTCTGCCAAGACTACCATCCATGGACTCACGGAATGCCTTATCCACCAATATGGTATTCCACACAGCATTGCCTCTGACCAAGGCACTCACTTTATGGCTAAAGAAGTGTGGCAGTGGGCTCATGATCGTGGAATTCAACATGGTCTTACCATGTTCCCCAACATTCTGAAGCAGGTGGATTGATAGAACAGTGGAATGGCCTTTTGAAATCACAATTACAACGCCAACTAGGTAATAACACTTTGCAGGGCTCGGGCAAAGTTCTCCAGAAGGCCATGTAAGCTCCAAATCAACATCCAATATATGGTATTATTTCTCTAATAACCAGGATTCACATGTCCAGGAATCAAGAGGTGGAAGTAGAAGTGGCACCACTCACCACAACCCCTGGTGATCCACTAGCAAAATGTTTGCTTCCTGTTCCCATGACATTACGTTCTGCTGGCCTGGAGATCTTAGTTCCAGAGGAAGGAACGCTGCCACCAGAAGACACAATTCCATTAAACTGGGAGTTAAGATTGCCACCTGGATACTTTGGGCTCCTCCTACCTTTAGGTCAACAGGCTGAGAAGGGAGTTATAGTGTTCGCTGGGGTGACTGACCCAGAATCACTGGGTCATCTCCAGTATGCATGGAATACAGGAGATCCATTAGGGCATCTCTTAGTATTACCATGCCCTGTTAGATTAAGGTCAATGGGAAACTACAACAGCCCAAACCAGGCAGCACTACAAATGACCCAAATCCTTCAGGAATGAAGGTCTGGGTCACTCCACCAGGAAAAAACCATGACCTGCTGAGATGCCTGCTGAAGGCAAAGGGAATACAGAATGGGTAGTAGAGAAAGGTAGTCTTCAATACCAGCCACGACCACGTGACCAGCTGCAGAAACGAGGTGTAATTGTTAGGCATATTTCCTCCTTCTTTTGCTAAAAACATGTTTGTGCATGTACACACTTGTACTAAGAAAATCATTTTATTTCCTTTCTCCTTTATCATGTGACATAAGATTTATTGACTTCATATCAGCATTTAAGTACTGTTAACTTTATGTAATAGTATTTGGGTTGCAGACTGGCACGTTTCCGGTTATACAAGGGATAGTCGTATTACGGTAGGCATAATTATGACCTTATTATTGTCTTTATTTGAAGATCTCAGGAGATGTGTATGGGTTCAAGTTGACAAGGGGTGGACTCATGATGGTTAATACTGAGTGTCAACTTGACTGGATTGAAGGATACAAAGAATTGATCCTGGGTGTGTCTGTGTGGGTGTTGCCAAAAGAGATGAACATTTGAGTCAGTGGGCTGGGAAAGGCAGATCCACCCTTAAACTGGTGGGCACAATCTAATCAGCTGCCAGTGAACATAAAGCAGGCAGAAAAACGTGAAAAGGAGAGACAGGCCCAGCCTCCCAGTCTGTATCTTTCTCTCGTGCTGGATGCTTCCTGCCCTCAAATATCAGACTCCAGGTTCTTCAGATTTGGGGAGTCAGACTGGCTCTCCTTGCTCCTCAGCCTGCAGACAGCCCATTGTGGGACCTTGTGATCTTATAAGTTAATACTTAATAAACTCATATATATACACATATGTATACACACACATAAACACACACACACACATCGTATTAGTTCTGAGAACTTTGACTAATACACTGAGTAACAAAAATAATTCCAGTGTGGTTAGAAGGTGCAAGAGCTAGGGGGTTTATAGGGCAAGCTAAGGATTTAGGGTTTGCTGTATAAGTGCAACAAGAAAGTGCTGGAGGGTTTAAGGCAGAGGAATGGTATCTGACTTCAGTGTTGAAAAGACCCATGTGGTCAGCACGTACAGAAGGGACATTACAGAGGGATATGAAACAGGAGGACCCTCAGGAGGCCACTGTGGCCATCCAGTCACGAGCAGTGGCAGGGGAAGCAGGATGCTGTGTGACTTACTTTAACTCCCTTGCTGGTTTTCCACTATGCTGCTGCTACACCAGCAAATGTGTGTAGCCTGGTTATTTTCCAGCGTTCTACAGCTGCTGGAATATCTAGTTTCTAAGACTGTTTCTCTCTTTTTGGCCACTTTGCTTTTCTAAATAAAGAGTACAAACCTAAGTCCACAAGCACACATAAGAAAAAGGCAGTCCCAATTGTCCTTCCCTCTCCTGGCTGTGACAGTGACCATCAGTCAGCGTTGGCTTCATGCTCACACCTGAAAAGTGAGATTTCTGGTCTTCCAAAAGGCCCTCATCCCAAAATACATTCTTTCATTGGTTTATCCGGTAGTCCAAAAGTCTAGAATTTTCCAATGTGTGCTCCCAGGACATTAGCGCCAAGGGTAAGAAATAGGGGTTCTGTGGTCAGATAAGTTTGGAAAACACTGCATGTTGTATTAAACTCTTAGAAATTCACCATTTGCAGTAGACATTAAGCTCTGAACAGACATGCCATGTATAGCATTTAACTTTTAGCCCAGCATTTCTCAAAAAGACCTAATCATGAAACTCAATATCTCACCGTCATAAATTACTGAATAAATAAAATAAAAATAAAGAAAAATGTTTCCCAACAGGAATGACATCACAAAATTCAAGGTGCTACATGGGAAGAAAGAATAAAGCATGATTTGATGAAGAATGGAGAATCAAAAATCAGTGCCCAAGGGGGATCAGCACTGAACTACAGACACCATGGATAAGCTTTGAACTCCTCTTATATTGACTCCCCACCCACCCACAGTGTTGTTTAATTGTTAAGGGGAAAGCAGAAATTAAGCAAGCAAAAAAAAAAAAAAATCTTTTCTTATGTTTCTATTAAGAAAAGAGATGGAGATGAAGGGCCAAAAATTGGGATGAGGAACACACAGATGGGAAAGTCTAAATAACAATATTTAGAGACTTTCAAAATAAGATTTCAAACAATTTTCAAACTCCCTTTGGGCAAGAGCCAAAAAAGAAACCTAGAAAGCAGTAATGTCAAAAGCGATAAAGAGATATGGATCAACAAAAAATCAGACATGAGTTTCCTTTGACTTTGGAGTAAACAAAAGCCAGGGCTATTTTAAGGCAGGAGAGACTGGGTGAATAAACATCTTGGATGACTGTATGAGTGTGGTGGGGAGTGTACAAGATCTCATTGCAGGGGAGCAAGCAGAAAAAATTAAGCAAAATCAGAGTATGATTTTAAAAAGCAACTGGAAGACAAAATCACCAGTGGGCTATTACATTCACACTTCAAATATGCTCTTTTAAAGAAAATGCATTATATGCATATTCAAAGCTATAAAACATTATAGTTTGGCTCACGTTGCAAAGATTTATATTTACTTATTTATTTAGATGGAGTCTCGCTCTGTTGCCCAGGCTAGAGTGCAATGGCATGATCTCGGCTCACTGTAACCTCCGCCTCCCAGGTTCAAGCGATTCTCCTGCCTCAGTCTTCCGAGTAGCTGGGACTACAGGTGCGTACCATTATGCCCAGCTAATTTTTGTATTTTTAGTAGAGACAAGGTTTCACCATGTTGGCCAGGATGGTCTCAATCTCCTGACCTCATGATCCGCCTACCTAGGCCTGCAAAGGTATTAAGAGTCTAACTGGAATACTTCTCCTTCCTTAGGAGATGAGCAATGCATTTCCAACATAGATACCAGAACTAGATTCCATTTGCAAATCTGACTATGGATCTACCGGAACAGACAACCAACTGGTGTCATAAGATAATATCTGACCTTTGTTTTCTTCTACTTAATAAATTTTGGGAGAATATACCCTTATTCTAAAGATATTTGCTCAAAACATTTTGATACCCAATTTAAGAAATGCTTTAGGGACTCTGTCACATCTTTTAAAATAACCTACGTGGTAGGAAATTGTTGCACTTTGATGGTGGCTTTAGTGTTTGAAAATAGCCCAAAATAGTGATAAGTGAAGTCCAGTGCATGAGGCGGGGGGCGTCAGGCAGTGGGTCAGAAATGCAGTGTGGCTCTAAGGCGATGCAATGGCAACCACGATGATGCTTTGCAGCAAAACTGATCATGCTTTGAAAGTTATTGCTAAAGAGGTTTGTGGTCGTTAATGAAAAATCCTAGGAGCTGGAACTTTCTAGAAAACACTGGCTCACAAGAAACAAAGCCCATTTTATGAGGATCCCTCTTCTCATTGCCTTGTAATCTGACCTTTCATCTTCTCTTGTGACTGAGGATGGGTTGCCAGAGGTTGTGTGCTACAGCAGACTTCTCTGGCCTGCAATGCAAGCCTGGCTCCAGCTAAGAACATTTCCTTGCTTACCAACTGGACTGATTTTGGGCCCTAAGGCCAACAAGAGTCAGGATTAACTAAGCATGAGCAAGCTCTAATATTCAGTTTGAAAAATATTTAGTTTGAAAACTAGTATTTAGTTTGATGAGAGGAAGGAGAGGGGCTTAAAGAACAGGAAGCTCACACCCCCACAGCTAATGCTAGAGCCATGATGGTAACACCTGAGTAGGGAGCCCCAAGTGTGAGTCTGACCTACACACACTTGAGGTGTTTGTGCAGCCTTCCCTTTCTTTTTATGGATAATATAATTATCTGAGATCTCATACAGTCTACAATGTCAATGTAATATTGCAACTGATTACATTCAGTATTTCACTCTATCTTTTTCTGACTCAAATCTTGTTTATATCGTCCTGTGTTCTTATAGGATTGCTTAGCTTCAATTAATAACTGTAATGCAGCTTGGTTTTCTTTAAAGGCATGTCTAGTAATAAGCTATGGGTGATGAAGCTCCTTTATTTCTGCAGATACACAAAGCCAATTCGAATCTAAACATGCTCACACATCTTGTTCATGCTATTCCCATCACTGGTGTGCACAGTCTGCATGATTCTGTTTTACGAGCAGGTGAGGGAGGATCATCAAAATATTAGAAGTGCAGAGCCTAAACTAGAATGTCTCTCCTTCATAACCAACTGTTTCCTAAAATCCTGAACCACATCCCTAACATAGTAAAAAAAATTACTGTTCTTAGCAGTTCCTAACCTTTCTTTGAGGGCAAGTCCTAAGTGTATGTACATATGATGGTTATTAAGAAGGCCAGAGCAATTTAGATATAAAAATTCTGGCATGTAGGTTAAAAAGCAGTGATTTATGGCCATACCTTTTAATATTAAAAAAGGCATGTGCAGAAATATTACCCTGAGAATTGTGAAAATATTTCTTAGCCTTGAACACCTCATTCTAGAGATGATGTAATTGAAAAATAGAGAGTTACTGTAACTTGGCAAAGTCGCATAGCTCGTTATGAACAGGATCCAGATTTGTTCGTTAGACCCTCAGACCAGGGCCCTTTCCAACCCAAGCGCTGCCCAGTCTCCCTAGCAGGGGTCCGCGTGCCCGCGGCAATGTCAAAGCCGGTGCTGCCCAGCAGGGACAGTCCAGGGAACGCAACAGGAAGAAGGAGGAGGCAGCAGCAGGGACGGCCCAACTCTGCCCATCTCTCTAATTCACTTCCATGGTGCTTCAGTTCACAATTACCAGCTGCTAAAGGTCTTTATCCATCCTCCTTTTCTGCACCTGTGGCCAAACTGCTGACCTAGAGGGTTTGACCGCAAGAGAAAACAGATCGATTTGTGTGGTTCCAGGAGAGCTAAAAACATTTTAAAAAATAATATGCATTTCAAGGATGTGACTCAAGTTTTACCATCGTCAAATGGGTTTTTCCTTCTCTGTTCACTGCAAAGCAAGTAAAATGTGTTAATTGCCATCCTGATACAATCCACATTTATGAAAGTCACAGAGTATACATTAGGCTGTTATAAATTTTATATTCAAAGACTTAAAAACCAATCACTATAGGAAACTAGACCTAACTCTATTTTCAGACTTCTGAGATGCTCAAGAGAAAAAAAAAATTAGTCAGTGAATGTTTTAATTAGTCAATTGGTAAGTATTTCTTCAGTGTTCCTGTGTATTACAGTCCTTGCTGGGTAGCTGCCGTGTAATGATCAGATGTAATGTTTACAATCTGAAAAACCTACAATCCAAAAGATAAGGTGTGTTTTTTTTGTTGTCATCGTTGTTTTGTTTGTTTGTTTTTTGAGACCAAGCCTCACTCTGTAGCCCAAGCCAGAGTGCGGTGGCACAATCTCGGCTCACTGCAACCCCCGCCCCTGCGGCTCAAGTGATTCTCGTGCCTCAGCCTCCCAAGTAGCGGGGACTACAGGTGCGTGCCACCTCACCCAGCTATTCTTTTTGTATTTTAGCAGAGACGGGCTTTCACCATGTTCCCCAGGATGCTCTCGAATTCCTGAGCTCAGGCGATCCACCCTCCTCAGCCTCCCAAAGTGCTCGGATTACAGGCGTGAGCCACTGCACTCAGTCAAAAGATGTTTTCAAACGACTGTTATCTGTATGTTGAAGAGTAAGTTCCGTGCTGGGGATATCAACAAGGACTATACAAGATCCCTGAACCTACAGACACATAGAAGGAAAGAGAGTGATCCTAGAACTAAATTTTAATATAACACTCTGTAATGAGTATGAACAAAGTGGCGGGTGAACACAGAAGAAACAAATCCTTCTGCCTGGGAAGAAGAATTAAAGGAGAAAAGAAGTCACACTGTATCAAAGGTAACCATGAACCATAGCACAGAGGCTTTCTGATGTATCTGATTGGGGAGAAGAGAGCAAAGACAAGACCATTCTCAACTTTCAACGGGTCATGTTCCAAAGCTTCTTGTAAGTTGATTGGTTCCCTAAATTAAATGGGTCATGTTCCAAAGTTTCTTGTAAGTTGACTGGTTCTCTAAATTATCTGCCCATTGAAACTGTTCTGCTTTTGATGAGAAGGACTCACACTAGCCAATGTTTTACTCATAATCATGTCTAACTTCTGAGTCTGGAGCTATTAATAAGAGCAACTATTTACTGAGTATTTACCGTATGTCAGGCACTGCTCGAAGCACTTTATAAGCACTGACATCTAAGCTCTGCAACAATCCTCTGAGCTAGGTTCTATTATTATCATGTTCCAGATGAAATATCTCAAAAACAGAGGTCAAACAACTTAAACAAGGTCACACAGCTGAATGACAGAGCCAAGATCAGTACTCAAATAACCTGGCTTTAGAGCTGGGGCTCTTAGTCAAGGTGGTGCATTTCACCTTGAACACCGAAACCATGTAATGCAAATAAAAGGAGGAGGAAGAGAAAGAATTTTTGTATTGCTTCTGGTGTGTAGAGCAGGCCCCGAGAAAGATGTGCTACTTTCTGTGTTGGAAGTCTTCTTGATAAGCCCCTAATTGCCCAGTGATATTATGACGCTCTAAAAATAGGTGGGCATCTAGATCATACCTGTACCCACAATTTAGATACTCTCTCTCCCATTTATTTAAAATGTCCATCCCATCCCAGCTAGACGATGGGAGCAAATAAGCTATTTGACCTAATAAATAGCCATTTTATCTTTTCACAGGTATTTGCACTTCAAATGAAGATACCTGTTACTCAAAGAAATGGGTTGGGAGAAGTAAAATAAAAATGTAATCAGCAATGTAGTCGGGTCACCGGCCTCCCTTTCCTTTAAAGGGCTCTAAGACTCGAATCTGGGAATTGATTGAGGGACCATGACCCTTTCTTTTGGTAATTTAAGATAGATTTCTGTTCACTTGACCTAGAACTCTTCTGCTTATAGAGGTCACGTCAGAATTCAGTAGACTGCCCATCGAGTTCTCTTCTAGGGACACCATGACCACCTACCCAATGCTGTAGGACTCCCAAGTCAGGCTGTTCAGATTGTTGCTTTGACTCCGCTGTCCCCCATGATGGCAACACACCCACTCAGTCTTTGTGATCACATGGCCCCTACCATCTGGGATCCAACCATCCCTTCTGCAGACATGGCCCCACCATCCGGGATCCAACCATCCCTGCTGCCGTTAAGGACCCACAGTCAGTGGCATCAGCTTCCACTGCAATCTCTGACCGGCAGAGAAGAGCAGCCCCAGAGCTCTTCATGGACACCTGAGGCTCCCTTTACAGATTTTTTTCCCCACACTTGTGGTGGAAGTGTGTCCTCTGCACCCTCCCAAGGTGGATGAGCAGATCTTTTATGATAAATCCACTGTAACACCCCAATCTCCCTCAGCCCTTGGATCCCTTCCACTCTGGCATACCAAGGCAGCTCTGGCATTTCAAATTCGTTTAGTGTAGGCCACATTTTGGTGCGTGTTTCCACCACCAACCAAACTGTCAGAGCCCTTTCTAAGCCCTGGAGGTACAACACTGACCGATCTAACTTCATGTTCCTCGCATCATTATTCCACACCCTAATACCCATTCCCACACACGTTCCTCTGATTTCTGTCTAAACTGAGAAACTCATGTTGTTTTGGAGTACAGATCTCATGGATCATACTTTGTGCCTCATCTTTAGAAGCCAAGGGACTTGAGTCTAGCTAAAGGTCTAGAAGCAAAGAGGGGTGTCGGCATAGATCCTCAGAAAAACGTCAGTGGTGTCTGCCAGGCACACTAAGTTACCTTCACCTACAGGAGGCATAGATGACACTGTTATTGCTGCTAATATCCAGTCTCGGTCATGGCTGCAGACCCACCTTTCCCATTTTAGCTGAGCACATTATCCACCAAAATAAGAATGACATTTCCCGGCTTCCTTTACAGTTAGGTAGGTGGAGAAGATTACTAAACTCAGGCTAACTGGATGTGAGCAGAAGTGATCCTTGCAGCTTCCTGGCTGTACTCACAGAAGGTGGGGAAGGAGTGTTCCTTCTGCATCTGCTTCCTCCAGCCTTCAGCTTGATGTGGACGTGGTAACAGGCTGTCTTGAATCATGCAGAGGAGTGCAACCCATGTGGGATAGAAGAGCATGGCTGCAGCCCTGGGAAACTTCATTAAGCAGAGTTAACATACCTGCTTCAATCACCTGCATTTTGACTATCAGGGGAGACAGACTAAGTTTGTCTTATCCAAGCGTCATTATGCCGAGAAACCTATATGGAAAAGAGAACTCAAGAAGAACAGAATTGTCTTTGCTTAGAACTGGCTGACAGGGCCTTCTATCAACTGAAGAAAAGGGCCTATTTGCTGCCAGTCAGGACTACAAGCCTGCTGGGCTAATGACCAAGTGGTGTATTTAAGGGAGAAGGGTAACAATGGATTGACTGGTTTGACCAAGGTTAAGGCTGGAATGTAACTGACCACTGAGAAAAGCCCCAACTACGCTTCTCGGAAGAACAGATTCTGGGGGGCTTAGGGCAGGGGAAGGCACATCTGGCACCACACAGGGTAAAAATGGAATGAGGCCAAGAGGCCAGGTTGGAGGCCTGAGGTTCTACAAGCTGCAGGGTGCACAGGATGTAGAGCCACATAATACATATGTGGACCGAGATGAAAGCTTAAGGGCGAAACTTAGAGGCGTGCCCATGAACGGGGTGCTTGGTGTGGACAGCGCTGGCACCCAAGGCAGCAGTGGCACCCACAGTCTCGTCACAAATGTGCAGGCTAAGTAGCAGAAGGGCGGCTTGTTCACTTGACCTAGAACTCTTCTGAGCACACACCAGAGAAGGCCCCGGAGAGACAGGATGCTTGGTGTTGACCAAGTTGAATCTAAAGTGGGGTGGAGAGATCAGAGTTGGCAACAATACTGGGGAGACAATAACCTGAGTTTAGGTTGCGGAATGAAACCACTCCTGAAGACAGCAGCGAAGGGCTCAGCAAAAGCTTCCCCCTCCAGGTGACTGGTGAAATGGCCACAGAAAGCCTAAATAGTTTCTGGCAGAACTAACCTCACAGGCCAAATCCATTCCTTTTTTGTAAAATATGTCTATAATTTGCAAGTTCATATACAAAAGGAGTTTAAATATGTCTATCCACAGTATCCTAGTTTAATGCAGGATTGTGCCCAAACAGTACAGCACAAAAGGGGAATTTAAAAATAGCAAGTCATAATCAGAAAACTTCACCATTCTATACGATAAAGCAAGGCAAGTAAAAATTATATGTATATGCTGCAGGCGCAATGAAACATTTTATAAGCTGGTAACTGTTATATATATTTTCTTTTAAAAACCCAACACATTGAAAAAATGCAAAGCTATATGTTGCTCTTAAATTTTAAAAATAATTTAGCTAAATGTTCTATGCCTATTAGATAATTACTAGACAGTTCAGAAATTATGAAGTTATTAGAAACTGTATGTCCGATGGGCTTTTCACAATGTTTAGTCTGTACTTGTCATCATTTTGATTTCGTCACATCCTAGACAGGTCTGGAAGGTCAAGTGGAAGCTCTGAGGAATATGATAAACCTCGACTGACAGCCAAACATTTAAAAAATGTTTTCCAGGCCAGGCGTGGTGGCTCACGCCTGTAATCCCAGTACTTCGGGAAGCCAAGGCAGGAGGATCACTTGAACTCAGGAGTTCAAAACCAGCCTGGCCAACATGGTGAAACTCCGTCTCTACTAAAAATACAAAACATTAGCGGAGTGGGGTGGTGTGGTGCACACGTGTAATCCCAGCTACTCGGGAGGCTGAGTCAGGAGAATCGCTTGAACCCGGGAGGTGGAGGTTGCAGTGAGCCAAGATCGTGCCACTGCACTCCAGTCTGGGCAACAGTGTGAGACTACCTCAAAAAATTTTTTTTCCCAATATTTTTGTGTTTAGCCTCATTTCAATTGGTTTTTTAATTTTGTTTGATTCCATATTCTCAAGACAACTGTTTAAATCAAAAATCTTACAAGCTCTAATGTTGTAGATTGTACACGTGGTATCATCATATTGTTCTTCATCAACTGTTCTTCAATATCCAGATGGGCTTATGCTATTCTAAGTTCTTCTGAATATTTATGCAAAAAAGCATAGTATCATACACATCATTACTACGTAACTTCACATACAATTAACTGTTAGTAACACAAGGACCCAAAAGGAAAATGACATGTTAGAAATAAAATCACATTAAATAAAGACTACAAAAATGAGGCTGAAAGACAAAAGTAAACATCATCAGTATTGTTCTAGTGAGAACAATATGTAATTGTTCTAAATATTGTTTTTAAGTCCTATTATTTTATCAGAAGAATGCAACTGCAGATTTGGAATATTGAGTAAAACTGGTTAGAAAAATCCTGAGAATTAAAAATCTCCAACACACACACACACACACACACACACTCTCTCTCTCTCTCTCTCACACACACACACACACACACACACACACACACACACACACACACACACACACACATAATTTGGCTCTAGGAAGGCACTAAGTTGCTGTCCCATGAATCCCACATCCTCAGGTCAGGCTTCTCCTGGTCCATGCTCTTACCTCCTAGTCTGTTAATTTTGACTGAGACATCGCCTGAGCATTCTGCTCTCTGCTCATCTTCATAGAGGTAAGGCAGCGCCTGCTGTGTGTCAGGCTTTATACAAGGTGTGCTGTGCACACTATCACAACCATGCAAGGAAGGAAATATGAATATCTCCATTTTACAGAAAGAAAAGAGAAACAAAAGGAACTCCACAATCACACAGTAAAGGGCAGAGCCATGATGTCAATGAGAGCCTCTTAAACTGCCCAGTGGCAATATCATCCTCCCTCAAAGGTAAAGTCCAAAGTCATCTGCTTATCTCTGACTATAAACAAACACACATCACCCGCAAAGACACAGACACACTTACAAAGCAACCGGATGGACACCTAGCTCCAGCCCCCACAGCTCAGGAGACAACATGCTCGTGCCCATCTGTGTGGATGAAATATTTTATTTTAGAAATAAGCTCTAAATTTCTGATCCTTTCCACTGTCCCTTTTTTCATTTCTGAACTTGATAAACAGTATCTACTTATACAAGGCTGAGAAAACGTGACAGAAAAGTAAGTTACTTTATTAAATGCTTTCCATGAATCCTTTGGCAGCTGCAGCCACCTACCACTGAGAGCTACAGCCACTGTGATAGGGGAGGCCAATGCTGATCACACAAACGTTAGCTTCATTTGTAATTCTGGACTGTGTGGAAGTGTGATTTCAAAATGATATATATTACACAAGGAAAATGTATCACGCTGTAAAGAGAAAATTATGATTAGCTGTATGATTGATATATATTTCAAAAGTGAGCCCATATTTTCACTCACGCTTTAATCCAACTATCCTTAAAGGAAGTTTTAGAGATTCTTCCTGATTTGAATATTGTTTTCAGAGCACCGGTTGACTGGGTGATTCTTGTTTGTGGGACACAGTCCCCTTTTCTGCTCTGCTCTTTCCTAAGCTCTGATTGCCTGTTTTAGGGGACAGGCAGCCATGGTCTCTAATCTCCTGTTCTCCCAAGTGAGGCTTCCCCTTTCCTCTCCCTGAAAATGTGTAAGTCATTTCTTCCAGGCAAGACATTAGGGAACTCCAGGCAACACTGGGCAAGACGGAATAAACGATCAAGATCATGAATTAAAAACAAACAGACCAGTGCCTTCTTGACTCTCAAAAAAAATCATAAACCTAAAGATCGGTGATATAGTAGAATCATGTTAAAAGAAGATAAAATGTAAAAGATAAAAAGATAAATGCAAAACATTTGTAAAATGTTCAAAAACTATCAGTTATCATAATTATTAGAGATTGCATAATATGGGAAGTCTTTACCTTTTTGTGTATTATGTGTAAGAAAAATAATCAGATGACTAGCAACTAGTCACAGATAATTTGGGAGATATTTAAAATGTTTGGTGGCTATGACTATATGCATATCCATCACTGGTGTTCATTTTGGATGGTAAGTAACATATTCTATTATGGTTTTGTTTTGCTTTTAACACTCACGAATCACATAACATCTGCACTGAAGAGGCCTGGATTTCACTTATCATTTCCCTTAAAATTTCTCTTATAGGGAAAAATCTGTAACCATTAGATTAAACACAATACAGTTAATTTTTAACATCTATCATTAAGTAAAAAGACTAGGAATTTCGGTGCAGGAAAATTTCAACATCAGCGTTAGAGAAATGAGTTTAAAGGAAAATATGTAAGCTTCTGCAAAGGCTTAGCTTTGAAGGCTGCCTTTTCCAGATATAAAAATAGATGGCTAAAATGTAAAATCGATTCTAATGGCAAGTAAACCTTTGCACTCACTATGCACAGGAGAGAAACCTGAATATTTGACTTAGTAGCACCTTGGGAGTAGGCAGACCTGAAAGCCCTCCAATAACCTTGGAAATCTCCACTTCTTGCAGAAAAGAATCAAATGGTCATATAAGGTGGCATATCTGCTCAGCCCTCTTTCATCCCTGTAAGTAAGTATCATGATTAGAAGATGTGAATAATTTTCCAGAATGCAGGTCATCTGTTCTAAGTACCCAACACGTGAAGGGGTCACTAGGGTCAGGTCTCCCAGGGAGCTCAGGCTCTCTTCCAGCCAGGGGCCTGTTCACCTCCTCTGCTTTCTCTTGGATGAGGCTTTTCCTAGGGCATGGGAAAGCAACAGGTTCCAGGCTGAGCAAGTGGGACTACTACCTTCTAAACCCCCACACACTCATACTCACACTCACACATACTCATAACACATGTGCACACTCACACTTATACACTCACTCACATTCACACAAACTCTTACACAGTCATGCACACACACACACCCAGGTTAGTCTCCCTGAACTCAGAGAGGTGTGGGAGTCCTGAAGAATGAGTTGGACAAGGAAGGCAGCCCCAAAATCTCCTGGGCAGACTCAGCTGTCCCCCAGGGAGGAAGCAGTTTGCGTGTGGGCCAAGGTTACTATCTTGTTGCCCCTGGAATCCCAGCTCCTCCCACGAAAGTCCAGGATCAAAGTGGACTCAGGCAGCCAGAGCTCCCAGCCTGCCCTGGGGTACAAGCCAGCCAGCAGGAGGTGAACAGTGTGCTGGCACCACAGAAGAAGCTGTGTAGGGGTCCCAGTGGGGAGAGGCAGGGCTGAGTCCAGACCCCAGTCCCTCACCTCCACCCTGGCTGCAGAGTCACTTGCCCCACACCCCGGGGCCAGCAACCCAAGCTGGGAATGCTGTGAGCCAGGTCAGCTCCCCTTGGGAGGGCAGAGTACTACAGCCCTACTGAAGGAGTTTGTAGCACAGGCCACCAGCCTTTAGTAGGACTGACAGGACCCCAATCCCAGCGGCTGTGGGGCTTGGAGGCAGGTAAGGGAGCCCAACCTGCAAGAGCCTATGCTCAGAGCAAGGTCGCAGGCAATCGTTGCTGGAACGTCATTCCGCCACTGGTGCAAGTCACAGAGTGGACCGAGTGGGCTGCAGGGAACCACCTGCCTAACTCTTCCAACAGTCACAGTGAGCTGCTGTCCCTTGGAGAGGGAGACGGGGGATGGGGAAGAGGGTGTCCATCCTCCAGGAACAGTGGGGAGGAGACGGTCGATAGGGGACTGGGAGGGAGGAGAGCGGCCTTTAACCTTAGTGCCACTCCCCAGGACCCCTCCCCGGTCTGCATTGAGGATCACAAATCATGCTTCATGCTAAAAGCCCCTTGTTAACTCGGTCACTAGCTTCCAAAATTCACAAATAGTAAATGTGCCAGGCACAGTGCCAAATGCTTAGGATACAAAGATGATCCCTGAACAGTGACACCCTCTGTAAGGCACCTGAAGAATCCCTTTCCCAAATCGCTTTCCAAGCTGGCGGGGAGAGAGGTACATATCCGCTTTGTGGAAGCTTAGCTCTTCATCTGTGCGAGTGAGATTAGACCCCTGCAAAATGGAAACTCAAACTGCAAAGCAGAGAAGGAGGCCAGCACCCACCCGCGGGTCCCTCCTGCTGCCCAGGGACCCCGCCTGGCCACACCTTCTTTCCACTGGGAGCGCCTTTCTGGGTTTTCCGATGAGGTTTATAGAAAAGACATCTCCCAGATTCTTCACTCACGAAGTGTGTTACAAAAATTCTCCCGGTAACTGTCCTGACCCTCACCAATCACACTAGAGCCCCCATTCGATTGCTCGCACAAAGAAAACATTTAACACAGGTGTGATCAACCTCTGGCAAGATGCCGAGTCATCAACCTCGGTCAAGATGCAAAAAGGTGGCCTTTTCTGCGAAGGTCGCGCCCTCTGTAAATACAGTTACTACTTGGTGAAAGCGCTCTACGTCCTAGCTCTTGTTGGTGAGAGTGAGAGCAAGGCGCCGGGGTCCGTCATTCTTAGGCAAGGAAGTCAATGTCACAGGCACGCACTGCCTGTTTGAGGAGAAGCTCAGAAACCGTCCCACTCCCAGAACGCAGCACCCAGTTGCTTTGCACGCCAGGCCAGTCCTGGGGAAACGGTGCAATGCTTGTCTGGGCGTCAAGGAGGCTCCCTTGCGGTCCTCCCTGAACCCCTGCCAGTCCCAAGGAGTTCCAACCCTGCTTTCTAACCCTTTAAAATCTGGAGAGGGCGGTCGCTGGGGGGCGGGACTAGGTGTTGGGGGGTCTATAGTCTTAGTATCCAGCACTTTTGTAGTGGGGGCTTTTGTGGAGGTTTAAAACAATAAGTAAGAAACATCAAGGCGTGTCTCCCCGTACCTCGTCCCTCTTTTTCTTTTTTGAATGACCGGAGTCCTTCACTTCTTCCTTCATGGTTGCTGGGATTTGGGGTCTGGGAGAGATGGCCTCTGGGCCGTCAGGACGCACAGCATGCTGTGCTTGCAGGGTCAATGGGGCGAGGGGCGCAGGTAGGAGCCTGACTGTATCTACGATGGGGACGCATTCGCCTTCCAGCCACAGCAATGGCCATCCTTAGTGCACAAGTCAGTACTCCACGAAAGAAAATCCACGTGTAACTAAATTCAACACAAACAGTTTCCAGCACATGCCCATCCCGAGCATCCGGTTAAGAGGTACCCCGATCGCGCGCCCGAGTGGGAAGTGAGAAAGCCCGGCTGTGCACCAGGGACAGCGCGCGTCTGACGCCGCCGGCCTCGCGAACCGAACCCCCGAGCACCAGAGCCCTTCACTTTGTTAGGAAGTCCCCCACCCGGGCGCCCCCCTCGTCCTCCTCAAGTGCCCTCGGAGAGCGGACCAGACTCACCTACTGCCAGGCAGATGGGCAGCAGCAGCCTGAAGATGAGCCCGCACACCACTTCCGAGGCCATCGCGTCGGTCCGGCGAGTCGGAGCAGAAGGGCGAGGCTTGAGGGTCGCTAGGGGTGGTGGGACGCCAGGCCCATGCCCGTCTATGGTCTCTCGCCGCCGGCAGCTCGCAGCCACCCGAGCAT
>NW_012102665.1:2457178-2474569 GCF_000951045.1 Mandrillus leucophaeus | reverse complement strand
GCCCTGGTTCGGCCTCCGCGGGCACTCCTGCCCCACTGGCTCCCGCAGCCCCGCGGCTCTGCGCGGTCCTGTCATTCCGGAGGTGCACCCTGGCATCCAGTCCACCCGGCCGGGCCCTGAGCTTGCCCAAACCAAGGAACCGTTTAAGGTCCGAGGGAAACGCACAGGCCGGGCAGGAGAGGAGCCAGGGGCTTGAACAGTGCTGTGCGACCCTCACTTCTGCTGGGTCCACAGGTCCACACTGGCATTAAGAATAGAGCCGAATTCATCCGCACCATTAACCCTGCCCGTATTTCACATAGCAAGAACTTGCCATTCTGAATAGACTGGGAAATTCCGGGTTTTCGCCAACAGATATGCACCCACTTTGTGTATTTGGGGGAACTCTTCGTTTTCGCCTCAGCTTTGCTCCTTGCTTGCCGTGGCTCTGGGGAAAGAGAGCGTTGGCACTGAGAATATTCTCCCTTTCTCCTAGTGCACGCCTTTTTGCCTGTTCTAGGCAAGATCTAGAGAAATCTGGCTCTAGCTGGGAGACTGCAGTGTGCCTGGGTCTACTCGCTAGAGCACGGTAGGGGTCTCTCCGGACAGGGAGGAAGAGGCTGTTAGCACCTGTAGAGAGGACTATTCAGGACTGGCGTTCCATCAGGAGGACCCACTGGGAAGGACCTGGCTTCCCTTCCGCACCTACATTCCTGGCTTGCATTAGTCAGAGGGGATGGAGCGGTGAGCTGATGAAAAACATGCAAACCCCCGTCTTTTTAGCCATTTGAAACACTTTTGTGGACATCCCTTTTTTGAGACAGGGTAAGCTTGTGGTTTGAGCTCAGGTGACTTCACGAATTCTCCGAGAATTACAGAGAAACTATGAACCATTGCTTTTTGAATAAAGACTCAAGACAGTTGGAATATTGTGAAGACACCCTGAAACAAACCACCCAAGTGCTCTGCCATCCTCAAGAAGCTTAGATAGCACCTAAATCCCGGCGTAGTCATGAGCTCAACAGCAGACCTACAGGAGAGGATAGAACTTAAATTAGCAGCCAGTCACCAAGAAATGCTACCAAGAAATGGTTTGTGTAGCCTGTTTGTAGAAACCTGATATAAATCTACCATTAATTTTGGTGTTCATAAGTCTGCCTTCACATCCATGCCCTCCACACCTCACCCCCTGTACGACTCGTTCTTGGGAGCTAATAGGTGAAGGACTTCTGAATTGTAAATAATATTGTGTCATCACATGAATTCTGTATTCTCTGAATACTTTCTCATGTTCTTGATAGGCTTTCCATACTAACAACTGTCTAGACTTTTTCACAATAATTATCTTTCAAAATAACATAAGCTGGGAGGCACAAGGATCCCAGCAGGTGGGTGGTCTTACCAAATACACTTCGGGCTTTCTCTGCCACAGTGTGTACCAACTTGGCTGTTCGGGCTTTAGACATTTTAACAACTACATCCCAGTTCTGAGACTTCCAACGTATATACTCAAGGGGAAGTTTCAGCGGTCTAGACTACATCTGATATAGGCTTCTCCATGCTGGCTACATGTTGCAGGCCCCTGGGGAGCTTTTGAAAAACGCTCAGTCTCCACACTCCCTGAAATCCTGATTTAATTGGTCTGCGATGGAGCCCCCATACTTGTATTTTTTTTAAAGCTCTCAAGTGATTCTTAAGTATACAGTCAGGGGTGAGGACCGCTGTCCTCATTTACATATCAGACTCAGAAGACAAGAAGACAGTCCATTGGCTTTCAAAACCAGCGTCTCCAAACCTCACCCACCTTTCTGAAGCTGTATTTTCACAGTGGACTTGACTTGAGCATACATAATGATAGCAGTGGCATTGTTTTTATAAGGGCTGTTTAACCCTAAATTTTCCCCACTCTCATAGAAAACAGTATCTGGTGTCTAGACAGGTTATTTTTAAGGACTCACCAGCCCATGAGGGTATTGATCACTGTTCAGGAGCTCTGCTTGCCTGGAAAACTTTATTCCAAAGTTTGCCAGAATCTTGTCCAAAATCTGAAAGAGTATGTGAGTTTAAAAATGCTTTGGGGAGAAATCAAACATGTAAAATACTCATGGACATATTATTTTGATATTTCATGAGTACCTGATGTGTATAATCACCAGTTTAGCCCTGGTAATGAATTAAGCACCAGACACCCTATGCCTCTCTGCATCCACAGTGACAAACAATGACTTCTTTTGATCATTATTGAGACTATCAGTGCCTCAGTTTCTTCATCTGCAAGTTAAGGAAAGCAGTAAAACCTACCCAATATGGAGTCCACACAGATAGATTCAGTTTATAGAGTTCTTAGAGAAATGCCTAGTGCATAGTAATCATTCAGTGAATATTGGCTGCTATTATTCCTATTATTGTTTATTGAAAAACAAGAACTAATTCTACATTTATCAAACAATTATGCTAAAGCCTAGTGACCTGCTGTGAGACAGATAGCAATGTTTATGCTCCCATCAGTATGTTTAAGAACTGATCAACATTTTCATAAGCGTTCAAGGTTTTCTCTATAAAGAATATATCACTTTGTGCCTTGTGTGCATTTCATCTCACCTGTTTGGATTTATCTTTTTTTTTTTTTTTTTGAGATGAAGTCACACTCTGTTGCCCAGGCTGGAGTGCAATGGCACGATCTCAGATCACTGCAACCTCTGCCTCCCAGATTCAAGCAATTCTCCTGCCTCAGCCTCCCAGGTAACTGAGACTACGAGCGCACACTACCATGCCTGGCTAATTTTTGTATTTTTGGTAGACACAGGGTTTTGCCATGTTGGCCAAGCTGGTCTCGAACTCCTGACCTCAGGTGATTCACCCGCCTTGGCCTCCCAAATTGCTGGGATTACAGGTGTGAACCACCACACCCGGCCCTAGCTTTTATCTTTTCTAAATTTAGTTTACTATTGCATTGATTGACAAAATCATTCAGAAACTCCATCTTTGTCCCAAACACTAATTTTTTTGTATCATGCTTACTAGGAAAACACAGATAATGTGTGTAGCCTGTGTCATGTTTAGCTCTATGTCCATTATTCTCTGGGATACTCTGTTAGCTTCCTTTGAAAGATCTCAGAGATGGATATTGTCCCAAATGGGAACTTTACAAAACAATGTCTCCCACAAAGAATATAAACTTTGTCAACCTGGCATTTTCTTCCTTCAGTGAAATCTGCCAAAATCCATTGACGCCATCCAGCCTGTGGAGAATGTGGTACCTCTTACCAACTTAATTAAGGAGAATATCTTCTAGCATTGGTCACATGTGTTTTTCTTACATATATGTTAATAAAAAAATTTAAATACATATTTCTAGTTCTCATTTATAATTATCCTTGTGTCATAAGGCACAATATTTATTTGGAAGTTATTTTTGTTAGAAGCCACAGAGATTTTGGCTCCTATTCTTAAGAAAACTTGGAAGCTGAATGGCTTTCTTCTTTTTGCTAATATATGCTGAGGTTGTACATTTTTAAAAAGCTATCAATTTAATGTTTACAGCAGAAGTATTTTCGAAGTGTCCAAATTCCAAAGACCTAGACAACTTCTAATAATGTGTAGGAGACATGGTCTGGTTATATGTCTGCTAAAGAAGTTATCCCTCATCAGAGCAATGCACAGTGAAATTCACTGTCTCTGACATCTGGCCCTTCGGTGGAGTCTTCGTAAGCCTACATAAAACGTATACCATAGCCTTAACTGCAGTTTGTGGATTGTAATATGGATGCCAAATCTGAAGCACACTGCTGATTTGTGTCTGTGGTTCAAGAACCGTGACAAAGCAGCTAATCGACGTGTGTATGGGCCTTATCTTTCCAATTAGATTGGAGGATATGAGGACATAGATAAAATTTCATCTATAAAGCAGACTATAAAGCAAAATATTGTTTCCAAGTGAATCCTATTCTACTTACACACTTTCATTACACACACACACACAGAGGCATGTGCACACAATCACACACACACACACACTCACCCATAACCACATCAGAAACATCTCACATGAAAATAAAAGGACCATGTAAACTTGTAATTGGTTTTTGGAGGTCAACACATAAAGGAAGAGATTCCGAATTTGTGGGGCGGGTGCTCTGATGAAGTTGGTGACTTGCCTTGGGCACCACAGGCACCCAGGTGGCCAATGCTAAAACATGAAAACCACCATTCATTATTTATAGCCAACATCATGAGCAGATTTTTATCTAGCAGTTGTCTATCTACTCTCTGTGTATTTGTTCCTGAAGCCTTTGAAGAGGCTGCTGGTTGTTGTAATATCATTTTTTCAGAAAGGCTTATCATGCTATAAGAAGACTTTATGGAAGGGAACTGGAATTTGAAGGATAATTTTGCAGTGAAATGTAGTAAGTCAAAGCAAGTTACTAACCAAAAAAAATTACAGGTTTTTTTTCCTTACTCGTAACCACCGAAATAAAAAAATTCAACTTGTCTATATCCTAAGTAGATATTTGTTAGTTAATAAATCTTAATTTGGATTCTAGCTGTTTGTAACTGCATCTGGTTCTCTTCAATCGTCATAGAAATATTAATATTCTTAATAGGCTTAGGTGACTTTCATTCATTGGTTTTATTGAGATTTCGAATATGTGTATGGATATGAGTGTGTACAGGTTTGAAATAAGCCATTTCTAGTTCTAACATTAGCCTGTAACTAATTGGATCCCATCCAATGACTGGAGTTAACTAGGTTGAAGCTTTGTTCACTTACTCTCCTGCAGTGCCACCTTTTGGCTAGAAGTATATTGAAAAAAAAAAATACAAGTACTTTTAGCAGAAAGCATGCAATTAGCCACAATCAACATTGATTATACCCTATGTTGCAGGCTGATGGGCTCAGAAATACAGCAGTGGACAGAACCAGCACAACCACTGCCTTCATAAAGTGACCATCCAGCAAGGAAAGACAGACATTAACCAAATATGTATAAACAATGAAGAAAATAATGCATGCATGCAAACAACTCTGAAGAAGTATTGGACCTTATGGGAGAGTATAAATGGTAAACCCGCCGGGCGCGGCGGCTCACGCTTGTAATCCCAGCACTCTGGGAGGCCGAGGCAGGTGGATCACCTGAGGTCGGGAGTTCAAGACCAGCCTGACCAACATGGAGAAACCCCGTCTCTACTAAAAATACAAAATTAGCCGGGGTGGTGGTACGTTCCTGTAATCCCAGCTACTCGGGAGGCTGAGGCAGGAGAATCACTTGAACCCGGGAGGCGGAGGTTGCGGTGAGCCGAGATCGCGCCATTGCACTCCAGCCTAGGCAAAAAGAGCGAAACTCTGTCTCAAAAAAAAAAAAAAAAGGTAAACCCAGCCTCCTCTGGGGGAGGCACAGGAGGACAGATTCCTTGAGAAGGTGTTGTGTGTTACATCTTGAAGGGTGAGTGTGGATTCACCAGAATGTAAGCTCCAAGTGGGCAGGGACTTTGTTGTTCATGGCTGTATGTCCAGGACCTAAAAGAGCATGGGGCCCATAGTACAGACGGCATACTATTTGTTGACTGAATAAAGGAGTTACCTAGGTGAGAAGAGAAGGAATAATGTTCCCAGGCAGAAAGAACAGATGGCATCCCAGCGGCAGCAGACAGTACTATGTGTTAAAGGATTTAAGAGCAGCAGTTCACAGTAAATTTCCATATTCCATCAACTGGGCGTCCCACACAGCTTAAACCGTTTGCCAGGTCATATGGTTTCCAATTTATAGGCTACTCTATTTTCCATTAAATTGGAACAGTAGTAAACACTTAAGTACAAGCAAAACAACCGACACAGGCAGTCACAGATCACAGGAATAAGGACTGTCGCACGGGAAACCTGGAGTTCGCCGTCCTTAGTGTTCTGTCTTCGTGCTGCTGTTTGCCTCCCAGATGGGGGACCCAAAGCGCACTGGCAGGAAGTGGAGAGACGTGGGACATTTCAGTTCTGGCAACCTCCTGCTGAAATATTGCTAAATAAATTGCTTGACCTTTCTGGGTTTTGTGGGTTTTCCCACTATGAGGTTTTTGTGTGCTCAATCTGCTTTCTTCTAAATCTTTGTACAGGCAGAGCAAATGTGTATGTGCCCTCTGGGCCTGCAGCAATGCTGTAGCCAGTGAGATGCAATTCCTCAGGCCAAGAGCACATTCCTGTGACCCACTTACTCCTCTGTAGACAGAGGGCGTTGGCGGGCACGAGCAAACGCTTAGCCACACTCCCAAAATGGGAAAGCAGACCTCGAGGGTGAACTTCCTGACTGTGGAAAGCTTTTCTCCGTGGGTCAGTGTGACACTTTCTCTGGCTTGCCCAATGACAAGATAAACATCATGGGCTCATGTAAGATTCTTTCAGGTCCTTCAGACAAGAGTTTTGCTTGTTTGTATTGGGATGTGGGGACATGGCCCCTGTATTACGGTTCTCTAGAAGGACAGAACTAAGAGAATAGATGTATATATAAAGGGGAATTTATTAAGGAGTATTGACTCACGCAGTCACAAGGTGAGGTCCCTCAATAGACTGTCTACAAGCTGATGAGCAAGAAAGCCAGTGTGAGTCCCAAAACCTCAGGAGTAGGGAAGCCGACAGTGCAGTCCTCAGTCTGTGGATGAAGGTCCAAGAGTCCCAAAGCTGAAGAACTTGGAGTCTGATGTTCTAGGGTAGGAAGCATCCAGCACAGGAGAAAGATATAGGCCGGGAGACCAAGCCAGTCTAGCCTTTCCACGTTCCTCTGCCTGCTTTTATTCTACCCGTGCTGGCAGTTGACTAGATGGTGCCCACCCAGATTGAGGGTGGGTCTGCCTGTCGCAGTCCACCAACTCAAATGTTACTCTCCTCTGGCAACACCCTCACAGACGCGCCCAGGAACAATACTTTGCATCCTTCAATGCAATCAAGCTGACACTCAGTATTAACCATCGCAGTCCCCTTACTAAAATAAGCAGAAGACAACAGTGTCCTTCCCCTCAAGTGAGAAGCAAAACCTCTGGAATCAAAATCCCTCAGTGAGATGGGGTCCCTGTGTCCCCTTGCCTGGGTTATCACTGTCACTGGGTTCCTTCCGTCTTTCTGATGGAGGAAAAAATGCATTTTCTTGTATTCTGTTAACACAGCTGAGAAAAGCAAGCATTTAATAAAACAAAACATGCTATAAAATTAAAGGTGAGTGAACCTCAGTTGTAGAAAACGTCTTTTCCAAAATTCAAGTTTCTGATGTTATACATCTCAAAACAGTGACAACTCTTTGAGATTCTGTCAGATAACTGCTCTCCCACCTCAGATGAGTCTAGGGCCAGCTACAAAATTTGTGAGCTCCCATGCAAAATGAAACTGTTGGCTCCTTGTTCAAAAGGCAGAAAAAAAAGTGCTGCTCAGAATCCTTAAATATAAAGGTTTTCCCTTTCTTTTATGGCCTCTCTCTAATTGCCGTAGCACTCTATTTTGCCATTTAATGTTCTAAGTGAGTCAAAGTTAAAATTATTTAAATTATTAGCATAATTTGACCATAAATATGTATATTCTACAATGTCAGTTTTAAATGCAAGTAAATATAAGAGCATTCAACTCATATGCAGAATTATTGAAGTCACACAGTTTGTGTTGTGTAGCTCATGCAGGCATATGCACTTTGTTCTTAGCAAAACAGTTGACAGACTGCATGGAATGAACTCAACTGTTTTTATTTCACTTCTCGATATACTCACATTCTACCAACATTCTCTGCCTCTGGCTTACTGCGAGTAAGAGTGGGCTGACAGGGAAAGGAACTAGGGGTGTCCTTTCTCCCCTTTCCTTGCATGTCATCAGTTTCCGCGTAAGTGGCTGACTAACACTTAGGCTGTTAGAAACAGGGGTAAGAAAGGGCATGAGGAGATCAGGCACATTCAGGACGGTATGGCCATGTACAGGTACCAAACTATCACATGCACCCTGAAAAGATGTACAACTGTTGTATATCAACTTTTAAAAAGAAAGGATATGATAGGTTTCTTTGGTCATTGGTGGTTCTTAGAATGCCATTGTCCTCTTTCTGCATTTGAAGAGATTCGTGTTCAAAGGGAAAACATGGTGTCCCAGGGCTGTCACTACTGCTCCCCATCTCACTCAGTCACAAGTAGTATGCTTACCCTGAACTCCCACGCCTGGGGGATCCACAAGAGCTCTGTGCTCACCTGCACCTAGAAGCCAAATGCAGACGGCGCAGCGAGAACACCACACGTGCATACTGCATGTGCGCCTCTGGGTCTGCGTGGGCCTCTGCGTCTGCATGCGCCACTGTCCTGCGGACTTTGCTTGCAAAACACAGGTTCGAAGGTAAAATTATTCAGGCCAGGAAGAGCAGAGCAGTAAAGCAAGTGCAGCATCCTCGGAGCCGTGGTCCTGTGACTTGCTAGGCTGCACACCATGAAGCCAGCCCTGGAGGAGGAGGTGGCCTTCCCCAGGCACCCAGAAAGCCTCTCTTGTTCAGTTGTGTGTTGAGTGGGGTCCCTTATGTAAATTCACCTGGACATCTAGCTGCATTCTAAGAAGAATTCCACACAGTCACGTAACTAAAACCTAGCACAGTACAATTGCCTGTACCCCCTTAGAATCGCACTATGCAATTCCAGGTTCCACTCTAAATAACATGTTAAGATAAAAATGTGTTTTTCAAATCTTCCTTGGTAACATGCCTGGGCCCCAGGAAATTATCTCCTCCTGGTCCCTGTTTATGTCCCTCACCCCAGAAACTCCTCATCCCCCACAACACACACCTATAAAAAGCTAGATTTGCACAAACCGTTCAGAAAGTGTTCAATATCCTCACACTTTAAACATTCAAGAACAAAAATAAGCACATAATAAGAATTACCATTGTGATTATATACACTAAAGTTTTAACAGAAACAACAGATTGAGGGTAATATTTGCAACATATGTTGCAGTTGCTACCCATTTGTTTCAATAATTCATGAAATTTACCTAGGAGAAACAAACTAACACATGAAAAGATAACCTCACTAAAAGGTAAAATTAGAAAAATTAAATCCAAAATTAATTTTTCACAATTAATTTTTCACCCACAAAATAGTTTATTAGCAACTTTAAAATGTCATAACTAATATTGGCAAAATTACGGTGAAATGGAAGCATTTACTGTTGCATCTAAAGTATATTTGAAGATTCCTTTTATATCGGTATGTGGGGAAAGTATGTCCCAAATAAATTCTACAAATTTATTTAAAGGACTAATCCAAAGTAGAGACGAAATTTTGGTCAGAACATGTTCACTAGCACATTTTTGATAGTAGTGGAAAAATTTAGAAATAATCTGACTATTTAGAATTAAGGAAATGGATTAACACATTTCATTTATAATTTATTCATATTGTAGTATTAACTAATTTAATTGTGGAAAAAATCAGTAGCAAGGTGTTTCTGATAAGTAAGTTTAAAAAATTCTACCTAAGCTATGACTGCATTTTAGAAAATGAAGTATGCTGAACCAATTATTACAGTTTGATTTGTTGAATGGTGGATTTTAGCATTTTCACCCTTTTTTTTTTCACTTCGCTTGTGGCAACCTTTTTGTTTCTAGGGCAATCACCATTTTGTGTGTGATTAAGTTCCTCTACCATTGAATTTTCTCCTAGTTGTTACATGATGACACTGATTCATAATTATGCATAAGCCAGCCAATTTCACATCTAGGATTGATGTAAAACTAAAATGAGACATTTGAACCTACTTTACCTGCTAACTATGAAATATTACACAAACCAGTGTAATATTATCATTGTTACTATAATTATTAATGTGTTTTTTTAAACTATCTGCTTTGAGGAGAATCCTTCAACCAATAACACATGTTGTGCATATTTTTCCCCATGAGCTTTAATTCCATTTGTTTTATGCCCTAGAAGGGCAAACGTTATTAGATTCAACAATTTGGTAGAATCTTGGATGCAAGGAGAGTCGCCTCTGGGACATTTCTTTCCTTTTTCTTTCTTTCTTTTTTTAAATTTTTTTATTTTTTTGAGACAGTCTTGCTTTGCCGCCAGGCTTGAGTGGAGTGGTGTGATCTCAGCTCACTGCAACCTCCACCTCCCAGGTTCAAGCAATTCTCCTGCCTCAGCCTCCCAAGTAGCTGGGATTACAGGCACCGACCACCATGCCCAGCTGATTTTTATATTTTTAGTAGAGAAGGGGTTTCACCACGTTAGCCAGGCTGGTCTCGATCTCTTGACCTCAGGCGATCTGTCCACCTCGGCCTCCCAAAGTCCTGGGATTACAGGCATGAGCCACCACGCCCAGCCACCTCTGAAAATAAATGTCTGGGACATTTATTTTCTCTGTGCAGTGGACGATAGGCTGCATAAAATAGTTCCTAAGGCACGTTAACATTAGTGATTTCACAAAGAAGTTTCCATTCAGAATGGAGAAGTGGCACAAAGCTGTGAGCTAAAATCTCAGAAGGTGTGGGAGGACGATTGCCTCCATGGCTCCCTTGCCAAGGAACATGGAAACATTCTGAACTAGGCAGCTATAAACCCTGAGCATTAATATGAATAACTCTTATTTCTCAGAGTGGTTATTAAGATCTATGCCCTATATGTTACATAACTTTGTGTAACTTTCACCATGGCACTTGGAGACTTTGTGAGAAATGCTCTCCACACTTTCTGGATCACACACACCTATCAGAAAAAGCTTTTGTGCATATGATCCAACATATGAGTAATTAATACTTGTAAGTTATAAATTATATACATAAGATTATATGTTATCTATATTCAGTAATAGTTAGTTATATATATGTTTATAATACATGATGTGATATATACACACGTATGAGTATATATAAAAAATAGTAAGATATGTAAATATAATGTATATATACATATATGTATATAATATTATTATTACCTACTAAATTAAGGCACTCCACACACAGGCAAGGATCGTCATTAAATAAGACATATTTCAAATATTTCTTGATAGCATTGACGTTTCTAATTCTTGCTGGATATGACAAAATGATCATTGCTTTTATGGAAACCCTGCTATGGTGGCTTAACCAAACGTGAATGAACTTTCCTCACATGCCGGGTGTGCAGAGCTGGGCCATCCTAGGCTGATGCAGCAGCACCAGAATATCCCCGGCGCCTCGAGCTGCTCTGGTCTCTTCATCCTGTCATCGTGAGTCTTCCTCATGATGATTTTCATGTGTGGAAGAGGGCAGCTGCACCTCTGGTCCCAAGCCTACTTTCCAAGCGGGAAGTAGAGAACAGTGACAAGAGAGCAGAATATTCACTGAGTACTTAGAATGTTCCAGCTGCATTTTGAGGGGATTGTTAAGAGGTTAAGAGATTGCCTCCAAACTACCTTTTGCTTCATTCCCAACCAATGTGGGACTGAGTTGCATGAAGGTCTATTAATTGCTCTAGGTCTCACAGCGAGTGTGGGGAGAGTTAGCTCCAGCAGCTAGATCGGCAGACTCTGAACTGAGGTCCTTTCCACTGCCCACAGTGCCCCAGGACAGCAGGCCAATGGGTGCCATGTGCAGCACCACCTGCGTTCTTCAGGGGGCCTGGGCTATGCTCCCACCCCTCAGCACCCATGTCCTGGCTGGGGCTAACCTTAAGATCCACCATGGCATACATTTACAGATCACTGTAATCACAGCGGTTCTCAAAAGCAGGGCTTTAAAGGGACTACAGAACGTGTTAAGAATGACTGACTGGGAGATGAGAGTGCTCAGTACCTAATCCCTTACCACAAGATGAGTGCACCTGCCACAATGTCATTCAACCTCATTAACCTCCTGCAGCTTCTCAGTACATGAAATCAGTGAGATTGGGGAAGCTAGTTCTTATCCTCTACAGTAAAAAAAATCTGAGTGTATGAGTAGGGGGGAGGCATTACATGTTCAAATCCCAGCCTGTGCATTCAGGACCTGTCCTAGCTAAGATGGGTTACCTAAAACTTTGTATTTTTGTTTTTCTTAAAATGAAGAAGTGTGAACAGAAAGAATGGTAAAGCTGTAACCGTATAGACAGCAAGGATATGGCCACTTGGGTAAAGGACTTTGGGAAAGGAAGAAGCCAAGTCACTTAATCATTTTCCCAGAAGTGTGGAAGTTAAGCAAAATGCAGTGACTCTAATGATGATACGTTACATTTATCTGGCTCCTTTCTCTTAAGAGCACAGAGTGGTTCTCAGACATTATCTCATGAATTTGCAAATCATTCCTGGGAGTTAGATAGGAATGAAGCCAGGCAAAAGTTTCTAGCTTACCACTTTACGAAGAGCCAGAAGTTGAAATATCCTCTCCATCCAAGTCAGCACCTTCTGTGCAAACATAAACTACTATATTACTCATGCCATATTCAGGGAACATCAATTTGCAGATCCTTGTTATCCTTAAAATAACACATACTTTTCAGAAAGTAACTCATTGTAATAAAAGTCTTGATTTCTTGACAAATGAAAGTATTTCGGAGTTTCACTCCCAGAAGTGAAATGAGCAAACAGTGAAATTCAAACCTTTTCACGAATTTAGTGTAATAAATGTGGGATTTATCCCCCAGCACATGGCAATGATTGGAGTATGACTGCACTTTGAGGACCAAGCTATAAAATCAACATAAAGCTGGTGAAGTCAGAATGCAAGGTTACCTTAAGTACAGAAAATAAGGCACAAGCCAATGTAGTCTGACTATTGCCATTTAAGACACTGACAGATCTAAAGAAAGAATATGCCAATTAAAAAGAAAAGTACGGGACGTGGGAAGTACTATTTGCCAGTGACGAAACAAACACTGTGCAATAGAAAAGAAGACTTGAGGCCAGGCACAGTGGCTCACGCCTGTAATCCCAGAACTTTGGGAAGTCGAAGCGGGCAGATCACCTGAGGTCAGGAATTCGAGACCAGCCTGACCAATATGGAGAAACTCCATCTCTACTAAAAATACAAAATTAGCCAGGTGTGATGGCGCGTGCCTGTAATCCCAGCTACTCGGGAGGCTGAGGCAAGAGAATCACTTGAACCTGGGAGGTGGAGGTTGCGGTGAGCCGAGATCGCGCCATTGCACTCCAGCCTGGGCAACAAGAGTGAAACTCTGTCTTAAAAAAAAAGAAAAAAAGAAAAGGAGACTTGATCGATACGTTGCCAATATTTGATCCCATTAGCAAGGCAGTTCCTAGAGAAAATGTTTCCCTTGACAGTCATCCATAGGCACAAAGATAAGGTGGTAAGCATGAGGTCCCCAGGCTTATAGAGTTTGGGAAATGGATCCCCAGCTGGGGGATCAGCTCAGACAGAAAGAAAAGCAATGTCTGGAAGAACGACGAACGCTGCCAGCCTTATTCAGCTTCCCTAAAAGCAGGGCCTGAGTGGGGCTTCTTAGATAAGTGATTGACTGATGGAAGAGCTCAGGAGGAGAGGGATGAGGGAGGCAGGTGGGCAGGGGAAGAAAGCTAAGTAGGGATGGGGAGTGTGATAGAGATTAGAGCCTCAATCTGGTCACAGGGAGCACCTGGAAATGTAAAGGGCGTTACAGAGATGGCCACACTTTGAGAAAAGGGGCAGGCTTTTGTGCCCCTTTGTCAGTCAGTCATTGGCCAAGAGCTGCCTAGTGTATGAGGTGGGGTCAGAACCTCCCTAGAGAGGACCTCCCTCATTTCAACCACGCGCCATCCTCTGAGAAGGGCAGCTGTGACTGCAAGCAGCCAGTGCTCATCACAGGCCGGGAAAAGGCACAAAGGTGAGAACTAAGAACTTCTACTAGGTTGGCTTTTTGTTCTGTTCAGTGACTAGACAACTTAAAATATTGATGCTTTCTCCCAGAACATACATTTCAGGGCAGTCTTTCTTTCCTCATTCAAACACATTCCCTTCTCTTTTAATAAACCTATATGCAGGCTACCCATAAACAAACTAATACACAAGACAAAATAATAAAGTAACCAATCATCTGAAACAAGATGTTCAATAGAAGCTATGAACGTTCCTCTATTCTCCAAGTAGAATGGCTGAGCTACTCCTCTTCCTTCTGTCCACTCGCCTAAATGCTTTTCTTCAGCTTATCCAACAATTCTCATGAGCATTTACTATATTTCAGGCACAGTTCTTGGCTCTGGGCATGTTGGTAAATAATGGAGCCACAGTGCCATTGTCCAGTGGCTCGTGTCCGGTCTAGTATAGGGCCTTTAAGAACTCAGCCCCAGCAGGCGTAGCGTTCCAGGCCCCACGACAGAAAGTGCTGGGCCACAAAGCCGGTGTTTTCTCTTCTGCAGATGACTGCATCTCTTGGGAATCCTCGCACTGGGTCTCCTTTGCCTGGTGTAGGCAAGGTCTTCCATTCGGTCTGCCTGTAGCACTTGCAAGATTTAGACAGATATATGGGCTGGGCCATTCGGATTGAATGTGTTGCAGCCAATCCTGTTTCACAGCCAATCACAATCACAGGGTGGCCCAAACGTGGTTTGACAACCCTTCCTTGCAGAGTCATCATGGATCCAGGCCAAAGACAGCAAGCATTTATTTCTAATATACTTTCTGTATTAAAAAGGATTAGAAGTGGGCATTGATATTGGCTGAATGCCTTGGACATGCAGCGGGGTAAATGGTTTTGATTTCACTCCACATGAAAACACCAAGTTCTTCTTTCCTTTTTTTTTTTTTTTCTTCTCATAAAGTTTCACACATCTGGTTTCTCTTCCCAGGGAGCTCTTTCTTACTGTCTTCTCATTCTTCGATCTCACCTGGCTTTGTGACCCAGCACTGTCTCAAGTGGGGTCTGGAATGCAACACCGGGTTGAGAGAATCCTTCCCCAGCCACCGAACTTGTAGCTTCCTTTCCCTCCCCCTCCTCCTCTCATTGTTCCATTTCTCAGTGTCCTGCTTTTGTTCCTCATAACACTTATTACTACTTTAAATTTTATTTGTGTATGTGTTGTTGTTTTTCTGTTTTGTTTTGAGACGGAGTCTCGCTCTGTCGCCCAGGCTGGAGTGCAGTGGCGCGATCTTGGCTCACCACAACCTCCGCCTCCCGGGCTCAAGCGATTCTCCTGCCTCAGCCTCCCGAGTAGCTGGGACTACAGGCGCCCACCACCACGCCCAGCTAATTTTTTATATTTTTAGTAGAGACGGGGTTTCACCGTGTTGGCCAGCGTGGTCTCGATCTCCTGACCTCGTGATCCGCCTCGCCTCGGCTTCCCAAAGTGCTGGGATTACAGGTGTGAGCCACCGCGTCCGGCCCTGTGTACGTCTGTTTATTCATTTCTGTCACCGCCAACTGAAAGCCCCATGCGTTTTGTTCATTATTCATATGCAATTTTCAGCAGAGTGCCTGACACAGAAAACATACTTGCTAAATATGTAGCAAGCAGTGCGAAGTGGGTTAAGAGTGTGGGACCTGGAGTTAATCAGCCTGGGTTTGAATCCTGGCCTACCACGTATTAGCTAAGCCTCATTCCTCTAAGCCTCAATTTCTTCATCTATAAAATGGAAATGTTGATAGTACTTGTATTTTTGTGTTATCCTGATATTTAAGTGCATTTCTTCACGTTAAACGCTTAGATAAGTACCTGGCAAGTACTTAATAAATGTAAGGTAGTTTTATTTGTAGCTTGGATTTAAGGTAAAATGGGTAGAGCTCTGTGAAATGGTGTGATAAGAATAGCTACAGAATCAGAATGACAACTGTTCACACTCACTGTTCACACTCACTGTTCACATCACTGTTATTCTGAAGTTTGTTGTTTGCACGTCAATGATCCATTACCACCCTGCAGAGAAGGGAAAACGGGCACTCTTGGGGGTTCCCGGGCGCGCCCCCTGCTGTCCGCGCTGCAGAGTGCAGAGAGGCAGACGCAGGCACGCCGCGGGCCCAGCGGAGCAGGGGCATGTGCACCGCTCCCAACAAACGGCCTGGGCGTCACTAACGCAGGTTTGAGGCGCCACTAACGCCCGAGAGGCTGAGCACTCCTTGGAGGGGACACCCACTGCTGTTCACCCTAACGCCTACCTCAAGACAAGACACTGATAAGCACAGACACAAAGGAAACAAGTCTTTGCAAATGGGAAAACGAAAGACTAAGGGAAAGGAATTTCTTTTAATAATCCACAAAGAAGAAATGACATTTATCGGAGACACACACACACAAATATCCCAGCCCACAAGACACTGACCATTCAGGAAATCAAAATAGGCTCACATTAGTCAGATGTCTGCCAAAGGAGAAAACAGAAAATGTGAGAATTTGTCCACACTAAAAATGTTAAAATCATTTGCTTAGATGGACCATTTTGTCTCCATGAAAGATTTTTCCATACTTATGTATGGGCAGACTTTAAATTCTTGATTTGAGAAGGAGTATTTGTAAATTTTAAAAATACTAGTGGAATTTAAACAAAGTTCCTTGGATGAGACATAATCTTGATTGCTCTGATGAACACCTACGTCTGAGCATGCCAGGTCACCAGAGTAATCCTGCGAAGGCCTTTTGTGCAGAGAAGATGAAATGCAGGTACTCACTAAGGACACTCTTCAAGGCCGTGTGCATGGGGAGCCCTCACAAAGACTCATCATGAACGGCTGTGGGCGGGGGGCGGGTGGAGGCAAGTGTAGAGATGTTCTTCTCATAGCTTTACTTTTTTTTTTTTGAGACAAGATCTCTCTGCATCGCCCAGGCTGCAGTAATCTTGGCTCACTGCAACCTCTGCCTCCCAGGCTCAAGTGATTCTCCTGCCTCAGCCGCCTGAGTAGCTGGGATCACAGGCACACACCATCACTGCCTGGTCAATGTTTGTATATTTAGCAGAGACAGGGTTTCACCATTCTGGCCAGGCTGGTCTCAAACTCCTGACCTCAAGTGATCCACCTACTTTGGCCTCCGGAAGTGCTGGGATTACAGGCATGAGCCATTGCGCCCGGCCTTTTTTTTTTTTTTTTTTTTTTAATGTCCGTTCCATCATTTTCCCTGGAGGGAGACACTGACCCTAGCAGGCTAGCCAGCTTAGCTCAGGGACAAACTAGATGGGCTGTGGGCAGATAGGAGCAGGGCGCTCCCAGCACACAGGTTAGTAAGAGACACTTGGGGACAACTACA
This sequence comes from Mandrillus leucophaeus, assembly GCF_000951045.1. Classification (NCBI taxonomy): domain Eukaryota; kingdom Metazoa; phylum Chordata; class Mammalia; order Primates; family Cercopithecidae; genus Mandrillus; species Mandrillus leucophaeus. Next base: position 2,457,459 of record NW_012102665.1, on the reverse strand, counting down.
AGGTTGACCTTTGTCTCTGTCCCATCTCTCTAACTTCTGACCTCCTTGCCTGTTTCCCTCATACCCCCTCTGCCTCCTCTCCCCATCCCACATACTTGCTTATTGCACAGAATGACCAGTTCCACAGTCACTTGTATACTCCTTCCAAAATTTTTCCCCTTTATTAAATAAGAAAAAAAAAAAAAAAGCCATATCTCTAGATCAGAATCAGGAAGCTGCAGCCCATGGGCCAAATCTAGTCTGCTGACTGTTTTTATCAATAAAATTTTATTGGGACACTG
>NW_012102665.1:2452886-2455573 GCF_000951045.1 Mandrillus leucophaeus | reverse complement strand
CTTGTGATCCGCCCACGTCAGCCTCCCAAAGTGCTGGGATTACAGGTATGAGCCACCTGGGTTTAATTCCAGACCATCACAATCAAGTGACTATCACAGTAAAGTGAGTAACAGGAACTTTTTGGTTTCCCAGTGCATATAAAGCTATGTTTACACTATACCTTATATAGCCTATTAAGTGTATCCTGGCATTATGTCTAAAATACAATGTGCATACCTTAATTTAAAAATGCTTTATATCTAAAAAGTGCTAATGATCACCTGAGCCTTTACTCTGTTGCAATCTTTTTACTGGTGGAGGGTCTTGCCTCAATGTTGATGGCTGCTGACTGATCAGGGTGGTGTTTGATGAAGGCTGGGCTGGCTGTGGCAATTTCTTAAAATAAAACAATGAAGTTTGCCCCATAGATTGACTCCTCTTTTTATGAAAGATTTCTCTATAATAGGATTTAATGATCTTTAATAGGCTTTTACCCACAGTAGAACTTCTTTGAAAATTGAAGTCAATCTTCTCAAACTATGTTGCTGCTTTATCAACTAAGTTTATGAAATATTCTAAATCCTTTGTTGTCATTTTAACAATGTTCATAAAGTCTTCACCAGAAATCGATTTCATCTCAAGAAACCATTTTCTTTGCTCGTCCTTTAGAGGCAACTCGTCCTCTGTTCAAGTTTGGTCATGAGATTGCAGCAATTCAGTCACCTCTTCAGGCTTCACTTCTAATTGTTTTTCTCTTGCTATTTCTACTCCATCTGCAGTTCCTTCCTTCACTGAAGTCTTGAATCCTTCAGAGTCATCCATGAGGGCTGAAATCAACTTTTTCCAAACTCCTGTTATGATGTTGATATTTTGCCCTCCTCCCATGAATCACTTAATTGTATCTAGAATGGTGAATTCTTTTCAGAAAGTTTTCAATTTACTTTGCCCAGATCCATAAGAGGAATTGCTATTTATGGCAGCTGTAGCTGTAGGAAATGTATTTCTTAAGTAATAAGACTTGAAAATCAAAATGACTGTTTGATCCATGGAGTATAGAATGCATGTGTTAGCATGAAGACAACATGAATCTCCTTGTACATCTCCATAAGAGCTCTCAGGTGGGTGAGTAGGTGCATTGTCAATGAGCAGTAATACTTTAGAAGAAATATTTGTTTCTAAGCAGTAGCTCTCAATGGTGGGCTTAAAATATTCAGCAAATCCTACTGTAAACAGATGTGCTGTCATCCAGGCTTTGTTGTTCCACTGATCCAGCACAAGCAGAGCTGATTTAGCAGAGTTCTTAAAAGCCCTAGGATTTTCAAAATGGCATACGGGCACTGGCTTCAACTTAAAGTCATCCGTTGCATTAGCCGCTAACCAGAGAGTCAGCTTGTCCTTTGAAGCTACAAAGGCAGGCATTGACTTCTCTAGCTATGAAAGTCCTAGATGACATTTTTTCCAACAGAGCATTATTTCATTGACATTGAAAGTCTATTGCTTAGTGTCCACCTTCATTAATGATCATAGCTAAATCTTTTGGATAACTTCTTGCAGCTTCTCCATCAGCACTTGCCACTTCTCTTTGCACTTTTATGTTATGGAGATGGCTTCTTTCCTTCAACCTCATGAACCAACCTCTGCTGGCTTCTAATTTTTGTTTTGCAGCTTCCTCACCTCTCTCAGCCTTCACAGAATTGAAGAGAGCCTTGCTCTGGATTAGGCTCCGGTGTAAGGAAATGTTGTGACTTGTTCGATCCTCTCTCCAGACCACTCAGACTTCTCATATCAGCAATAAGACTGTTTTGCTTTCTTATCATTCATGTGTTCACTGGAGTAGCACTTTTTAATTTAATTTTTAAATTTGACTTTAAGTTCTGGGATTCATGTGCAGAATGTGCAGGTTTGTTACATAGCTATACATGTGCTATGGTGGTTTGCTGCACCTATCAACTCGTCATCTATTTTTGTTTTGTTTTTGAGACGGAGTCTCGCCCTGTCGCCCAGGCTGGAGCGTGGTGGCGCAATCACGGTTCACTGCAAGCTCCGCCTCCTGGGTTCACACCATTCTCCTGCCTTAGCCTCCCAAGTAGCTGAAACTACAGGTGCCCGCCACCATGCCCAGTGAATTGTTTGTGTTTTTAGTGGAGACAGGGTTTCACCATGTTAGCCAGGATGGTCTTGATCTCCTGACCCTGTGATCCACCCACCTTGGCCTCCCAAAGTGCTAGGATTACAGGCGTGAGCCATGGCACCTGGCCAGTCATCTAGGTTTTAAGCCCCACATGTATTAGGTTTTCGTCCTAATGATCTCCTTCCCCGTGACCTCCACCCCTCAACAGGACCTGGTGTGTGATGTTCCCTGCCCTGACTCCATGTGTTCTCATTTAACTCCCACTTATGAGTGAGAACATGCGGTGTTTGGGTTTCTGTTCCTGTGTTAGTTTGCTGAGAATGATGGCTTCCAGCTTCATCCATGTTCCTGCAAAGAACATGAACTCATTCTTTTTTACGGCTGCATAGTATTCCATGGTGTATCTGTGCCACATTTTCTTTGTCCAGTCTCTCGTTGATGGGCATTTAGGTTGGTTCCAAGTCTTTGCTGTTGTGAATAGTAGCATATCTAATTTCCTTCAAGAACTTTCCCTCTGCATTCACAGCTTGGCTAACTGGCACAAAAGGCCTAGCTTTTGGCCTATATTAGCTTTCA
>NW_012102665.1:2449736-2451321 GCF_000951045.1 Mandrillus leucophaeus | reverse complement strand
TTTCCCTCATACCCCCTCTGCCTCCTCTCCCCATCCCACATACTTGCTTATTGCACAGAATGACCAGTTCCACAGTCACTTGTATACTCCTTCCAAAATTTTTCCCCTTTATTAAATAAGAAAAAAAAAAAAAAAGCCATATCTCTAGATCAGAATCAGGAAGCTGCAGCCCATGGGCCAAATCTAGTCTGCTGACTGTTTTTATCAATAAAATTTTATTGGGACACTGCCATGTGCATTTGTTGACATGTTGTCTGTGGTTGCCTTTTTGCTAGGATGGTAGAGTTGAGTAGCTATTTCAACAGAGACTGTACGGCCCACAAAGCCTAACACATTTATCTTGCCCTTTACAGATAATGTTTGTCAACCCTGCTCCTGATCTCTCTGGTCTCCGCTGTGTTCAATGACTGATGTCTATCCTGGCATAGTTCTTTCTCTCACTAGATACTAGATAGTATACCTAACTCTCTCACCAGATCAAAACAATTGGAGGAAAGGTGGTGCTTCCTTTATCTTTTCATTTCTGCCATACTAGTGACATTGCTTAATAAATATCTCATAGAATCAGATTAAACCAATCAAGTCTGCGAAGAGTTCCAATCTACTGTGTCCCAACTCTTTACCAAGCACTGTAATAGGGACTGACAGTAACAAGATCAATAGGCTTGCAGTCTCTGCCCTGGATAGACTCATAGATTAACAACTAGCTCAGATGAGCTCCTTGAAAAGAAGACAGGACAGGCCAAACTGAGGGAACAATGTGTGCAGGGAAACAGGCAGGAAGGAAGGTGGTAATATTAGGGAATTTCAGGTTGATTAAAATGACTGGATTACCAGCGGAGGAAAGAGGCAGGTGGGGAGTCGAAAGCCAGCGAGAGAAGTGTGGATGCTGTGAGTAGCACTATCTCTCCTTGATTTTTACTACTTCTCTCTCAGGTAAAGACACAAAGAACTGAGCCATACTTTAATTGGTGGGATAGAAAAATAAGAGTAGGAAGAAAGAAGAAATATCTGAGCAAAGAAATCCCCAAATGTCTTTGGACCCTCCTATGCTGGGCCTACAGAAATGTGCTTACTCTAAATTCCTATTTGCTGTGAGGAAATATGGGGATCTCTGCTGCAGTTCCCAAACCGTGGAGATCAATGACCTCCTAGGCAGCTGGACTTATACCCTAAGGGGCAGTGACTTTCATTCCCACGATGATCACAGTGACGACGAAATAACCACTACCATTTATTTAGCACTATGTGCAGATCCCACGCTAAGCACTTTACACAACTTCGAATTTACTTAATCACTAAAATAATATGGCATAAGCATTATTATCCTCATTTTATAGTCAACGAGAGAAGCAAGCGGAGTGCGGGTAAAAAAAAGTCCTTGAGTCACACATACATTAAGGAGAGCTGGTGTTGGAACTGAGATGTGCATGATTTAAAACTCTGTTTCCTGGGTTCACGCCATTCTCTTGCCTCAGCCTTCTGAGTAGCTGGGACTATAGGCGCCCGCCACCACGCCTGGCTATTTTTTTAAAAAATTATTTTTAGTAGAGACGGGGTTTCACCGTGTAAGCCAGGATGGTGT
>NW_012102665.1:2445201-2448146 GCF_000951045.1 Mandrillus leucophaeus | reverse complement strand
ACGGGCACTGGCTTCAACTTAAAGTCATCCGTTGCATTAGCCGCTAACCAGAGAGTCAGCTTGTCCTTTGAAGCTACAAAGGCAGGCATTGACTTCTCTAGCTATGAAAGTCCTAGATGACATTTTTTCCAACAGAGCATTATTTCATTGACATTGAAAGTCTATTGCTTAGTGTCCACCTTCATTAATGATCATAGCTAAATCTTTTGGATAACTTCTTGCAGCTTCTCCATCAGCACTTGCCACTTCTCTTTGCACTTTTATGTTATGGAGATGGCTTCTTTCCTTCAACCTCATGAACCAACCTCTGCTGGCTTCTAATTTTTGTTTTGCAGCTTCCTCACCTCTCTCAGCCTTCACAGAATTGAAGAGAGCCTTGCTCTGGATTAGGCTCCGGTGTAAGGAAATGTTGTGACTTGTTCGATCCTCTCTCCAGACCACTCAGACTTCTCATATCAGCAATAAGACTGTTTTGCTTTCTTATCATTCATGTGTTCACTGGAGTAGCACTTTTTAATTTAATTTTTAAATTTGACTTTAAGTTCTGGGATTCATGTGCAGAATGTGCAGGTTTGTTACATAGCTATACATGTGCTATGGTGGTTTGCTGCACCTATCAACTCGTCATCTATTTTTGTTTTGTTTTTGAGACGGAGTCTCGCCCTGTCGCCCAGGCTGGAGCGTGGTGGCGCAATCACGGTTCACTGCAAGCTCCGCCTCCTGGGTTCACACCATTCTCCTGCCTTAGCCTCCCAAGTAGCTGAAACTACAGGTGCCCGCCACCATGCCCAGTGAATTGTTTGTGTTTTTAGTGGAGACAGGGTTTCACCATGTTAGCCAGGATGGTCTTGATCTCCTGACCCTGTGATCCACCCACCTTGGCCTCCCAAAGTGCTAGGATTACAGGCGTGAGCCATGGCACCTGGCCAGCCATCTAGGTTTTAAGCCCCACATGTATTAGGTTTTCGTCCTAATGATCTCCTTCCCCGTGACCTCCACCCCTCAACAGGACCTGGTGTGTGATGTTCCCTGCCCTGACTCCATGTGTTCTCATTTAACTCCCACTTATGAGTGAGAACATGCGGTGTTTGGGTTTCTGTTCCTGTGTTAGTTTGCTGAGAATGATGGCTTCCAGCTTCATCCATGTTCCTGCAAAGAACATGAACTCATTCTTTTTTACGGCTGCATAGTATTCCATGGTGTATCTGTGCCACATTTTCTTTATCCAGTCTCTCGTTGATGGGCATTTAGGTTGGTTCCAAGTCTTTGCTGTTGTGAATAGTAGCATATCTAATTTCCTTCAAGAACTTTCCCTCTGCATTCACAGCTTGGCTAACTGGCACAAAAGGCCTAGCTTTTGGCCTATATTAGCTTTCAATGTGCATCCCTCATTAAGCTTAATCATCTCTAGCTTTTGATTTAAAGTGACAGACTTGTGACTCTTCCTTTCACTTGAACACTTAGAGGCCATTGTAGGGTTATTAGTTGGCCTTATTTCAATATTGTTGTGTCTCAGGGAACAGGGCATCCTGAGGACAGGGAGAGAGACAGGAGAACTGCTGGTGGGTGCAGCAAGCAATAAGAACATAGGCAAGATGGATGGATGAAGTTCACCCTCTTATGTGGGCATGCTTTGTGGCATTTAAGCAATTACAATAGTAACATTAAAGGCCACTGATCACAGATCACCTCACCGTAGCAGATATAATAACAATGAAAATGTTTAAACTACTGTGAGAATTACCAAAATGTGATACAGAGACATGAAATGAGCACATGCTGTTGGAAAAACGCCACTGCTAGGCTTGCTTGATACAGTGGGCGCCACAAACCTTCAATTTTTGAAAACCAAGGTATCCACAAAGCTCGAGAAAGTGAATCAAAATAAAACAAGGTATCCACAAAGCTCGAGAAAGTGAATCAAAATAAAACAAGGTATCCACAAAGCTCGAGAAAGTGAATCCAAATAAAACAAGGTATCCACAAAGCTCGAGAAAGTGAATCCAAATAAAACAAGGTATTCTTGCACATGAATTTGATATTGTTTGGATTTTTGAACCATATGAATGTATTACATAGAATAGGTTTTGAGAAGTAAAACATTGTTAAAACTTGTATTTAAAAATTCTATTTAAGATTGTATTTTAGCAAACAATTCTAAAACAGTGAGTTCAGTTTAACAGTGGATGAGAGTATATGTACCAGTAAGTTAAAAAAAAAACAAGGTGTAGAACATTTAATTTAGTGTTGTATCTTTTGTGAAACAAAGAAGTGTGTTTGTGTGTTTGTGTTTATTTAAGTAAAAACAATACAGGATGAATAACTAGAAACTAATGGTTACTGACAAGTTTTGAAAGAGAACAGATGGAGAGTGTGGAATGGGAGCAAGACTTCTCTATGTGTACATTTTTGTATAATTTTGATATGTAAATAGAACATGTGATTGTTTTATATATTTCAAGAAGTAAAATTAGTTAAAAAGAGATAAAAAAGAAAATCCTAAAACTGAAAAATATGAACTTAACTCTATAGGAAATTGATAGATACACAGTGAAAAGAATTCTTTTAAGAAATCGTTGAATACCATACTCTAACTGTACTTCCTTCTGGGCAAAAAAACACTGCATATTTCTTTCAACATGCTATTGTTAATAGCAGTAGTGGTGCTGCAGTCTTGAAACTACTTTTATCTATTTTAGGAAAAAACAACAAAAATGAGTATTAAACTATTAGGAATCAAGAATTTTAGTGTGAGAAAAATAAGTTGGGATATAAACTAAAATGATTTAGGAAAAATAGTACTGCTAAATTTGAATTGCAAACATCAATATTAGCTCATGATTTTTAAAAATGTGTATTTTTGGCCGGGCGCGGTGGCTCAAGCCTGTAATCCCAGCACTTTGGGAGGCCGAGATGGGCGGATCACGAGGTCAGGAGATCGAGAC
>NW_012102665.1:2436550-2444016 GCF_000951045.1 Mandrillus leucophaeus | reverse complement strand
CATATAGTTCCATGTGTACACATACACAGAGACAGACACAGAGACAGAGGAAGAGGAAACAAATGTACATACATATTAAATGTTAAAAGTTTCTGGATCTGCATGGAGGACGTACAAGTATTTATTGTATTATCCTTTCAACTTTTTCTGTACAAATAAACATTTTTGCAAAGTTTATGAAAAATTTAAGTATTAAATAATTTCAAAACAATGGAAAATTCCAATGCTTTTTCATCAAATATGTAGAAAATGCTCAATAAAGCTCTGTTGACATTAAGATAATGCTTTTAATTTAGTTATCTCTAAGGGAAAAACTGCTAATAGGATCAGACTTTCTGAGAAAATTATGCCTCATAAATATTTAGACCTTAGAAAGCCATGAAAGCAAAGACTTCTATTTTTTTTAACAGTTTACGTCCTTTGGTCTATGCATTTTTAAATGACTTTAATGTTTAAGATTGTTCATATGTCTCATAGCTAAAGCTTCTGATTTTCAACACTTTAAAAATAAAAAAGATTAAGATTATTTTAAGAAGTTTTATGAAGTTTATGAGAACTATGCAGCAATTTCGTGACTGTGTAGCTTGGTATGCACCTAGTATTTTGGTTTGGTAATTACAGAGTTATGGTATTTAACATCATAGTTTTACAGTTTTGTAATTGTACTCTGCAGCCAAGAGGAGAAGTAGCAAACCATTTTTTCATTCCCCTTTTTCCCTAGGAGAACGAAGAGAACAGCAATGAAGGCATTGTATTAAATCAATATGAATCTGCAAATTCAGATGAATATAAAATACTAGGTCTTCCTGGCTTTGAAAGGGCTTGCTGTCAAATGTTCCCATAACTCTCCATCACACTTTTTCCTTTCCTCGTCCCCTTTTCTCTTTCCTTTCCCCTTCCAAGTCACAGCTTTCACTATTTCCTTCAAATTCCGTTTCTCTGGAGCATTTTCAGAATGCAATGGAACAGATAAAAGTAACTGAGATGTCCCATGAAAAAGACGAGAGAAAAAAGTATTTCTGGGAGATCAGAGATAAACAGGCCTCAGCACACAGACTTTGGTCAGCACAAGTTTCTCTGCCACTTTATCCCCAGCCACGTGGGCCCCCTTCACCCTCTCAGTGGTAGAGCAGCTCTTTGTTTCATCTGTATTCCTACCTCTCCTTCCCTCTCCTTTTCTTTGCCTCCTTTGCTGCCCCATTGTCACTTTCACTTCAATATACAGTATCATTGAGCCCAGATAGTAAGTCCTGGACCCTGGAACCCCAGGCCCATGCCTCCTTTCATCACTTAAGGGCCCTCGAAAGACTGAGAGGTTAGAGTGGGTGACCAGCTCAAGGAAGACAGTCATGAAGAAATCTCTGAAACTAAAAGGCGTTGAAAAATTCCCTCTAGTCCTGTGTTCTATGTATAAACAGGATTAAAGTTATATGAAAAGTAAAGGAAACCACATAACCACGTGTGTATCAAATGCAAAGCAAAAATTGCGCTATAAACATGTTAGCAACAAAGGAGAGAGAGAGCGCTCCGAAACACTAACCACGCTCCTGCCATGAAGAGCTTCGGGAATCTCTGAGAGTCACTGTCAGACTACAGACTCCCTTTTCATAATATCTTACACCTGTAATAGCAACTGAAGATTTACAGCCTGGACCCCAGACATAGCTTGGCAAGTGCCTCCTCCTCTAGGACAGTAACATTAAGTGTCTCTTGGAATGTTTGCGTTTCTCAGGGTATGCCACTTGGTAAATTCCATGATGACCTGGCAAAGTCTATCCAGCCCCTCCCTCTGTAAGGCTCTCAGGATTGCCATCTGAAGTGATTCCATATGACTCAGACCATCCCTGGCCCCCACATCTCCTGCAGAAACCATCAGAAGGCAGTGCAAAGTTGAATAAAGCTCAAGAGAACCATCAGGTGATAATGCATTTTCCTTGGAACACCAGTCCTGAAATAACCTCGAGTGTCCGGGTCAGGCAATTCCCCTTGGAAGCATCAAATAGGCATTATACCCTGGAAAACAGAAACACTGGACTGCCCCCAAGAAGAAACTGAAAAGATACCAAGTTAGCAACACCACAAAGCCACAAGCAACCTACCTCCTTCCTCCTGTCCTGCTCTTTTGATGAAAACATCAGTCATATGCACAGCGTTCAGAAAACATCACATTATGATCTTTATCATGGAACTTATCACTCCCAATGCTGAGTGCCTCTTTCCTTACTGCAACCCATGAGGAAATTCTACACTCCTTGATGGAAAAGGGCTGTGTCTTTTTCAACTCCGTGTACCCAGAACACAGTAGGGTGTTTGGCACATAGTAGGCACTCAAATATATAGCTGCTGACTGAATAAATGTTAAATGGAGGACTTGTCAGGTAGTTTGTTGGAATAAGAACAGTAACACAGAAATCATTTTGAGCACCTACTGCTTTGCAGGCACTATATTGGAAACGTGTTGACATTGTTTCATTTAATCCTAACAGTAACTCTGCAAGGCAGGTGACTTCATCTCTGGCTGACAGAGGAGGTTATTCAAAGAGAAAGAGGTCAGACAGATGACCACAATCGAGCCCAGAGAACAGCAGACCCCCATCTCTCCGGTGCCACAGACCTTGCCCATCCTGTCCTCAAGGAGCCGGATTAGCAGAGAGAAGGCACAGGCCACCAAATGTCCAAGAGTGATGACACAGTTTCGCCCTGATTTCTGCCTGGCTGTGGTGGAGCTCAGTGCTAACAGTTATGAGGAGGGACAGAGGGATGAGAAGGTTTAATCTGAGTTGTGAGAGACAAAGAGTGGAAGAATCTGGCTGACCTTCATTATCTGCAAAGACATGAAAGACCCCGATAGGGATACAAGGTGGTTCTGGCTGAGGTCTGGCTCAGGAAGGCCAGGGTCGGAAGCCCAGGAGCTGAAGTGGGAGAGTTCGGCTCCTCTGGTGGATGGAGGTGCCCCAAAGGGGGTCACAGAGAGGTGGAGCCTCATCAGATTTGCCATTCAGAATACTTTTCCTTTTTCTTTTTTTTTTTTGAGACGGAGTCTGGCTCTATCACCTAGGCTGGAATGCACGTGGTACGATCTCGGCTCAGTGCAAGCTCCACCTCCCGGATTCACGCCATTCTCCTGCCTCAGCCTCCTAAGTAGCTGGGACTACAGGTGCCCGCCATCACGCCCGGCTAATTTTTTTGTATTTTAGTAGAGACGGGGTTTCACCGTATTAGCCAGGATGGTCTCGATCTCCTGACCTCATGATCCGCCCACCTTGGCCTCCTAAAGTGCTGAGATTACAGGCATGAGCCACTGCGCCAGGCCCCAGAATACTTTTTCTAGCAACAGTCTGGAATGGGACTGATCCTGGAGACAGAATATGAAAACGATTCTAGTTAAAATTGGAAAGAAAGATGAATGAATGTAGGGGTAAGGAACAGAGAAGAATTAAGGATGATCATTTCAGTGAAGAAGTGGAGAGGTTGTTTGCAGAGGACTCAAAAAACTTGGTATGTAAACAAAGTAACATGATCAGATAATGTTTTGAAGAATTAACATATGTATTGTATTCTGATTCTGTGATTCTTCTCATTAAGGAGTTTGCCAGTGGCCCCAGGGGCCCAAGGGGAATTGCCAAGCCCATGTCATTCACTGCTGCAGAAAATCCCTGATGACATAAGTGGTCCAGCAGTTTTTACATCCAGGTCCTTTGATTTTGTTATTCCTTGTCACTTTATCACAGTTCTCTCTGACTTCAATCAACCAGGAGAATAAATCTAACAGCAAAAGTAACCGACACAGCGATTTCTGCCCAGCACAACCCACAGCTGGCAGAGTCTAGGTTCCATGGAGCGCGAGGGTGTGGGTGGCTAGCCATCCTTGTTGCGCAATGGCAAGGTTGCTGGCTGAATGTCTTGTTGATGAGGTTTCTAATTTAAGGGGCCTGATAGAATGCTTATTTAGGATTTGGGAATGTGAGAAACAGACAAGTTTTGGTTACACTGGCGCTCGGCAGAGATAAGAAAATACACACATGGTTAAATGCAGCCTTTCTTGTGGCTCTGGGGCCTTTCACGAGGAACTTGCTGCCTCGGGAGAGTGAGGCCATGTCAAAGCATCCTGTCCAGCTCACTGAATCCCAGGAGGCTTTACAGTCACCATTTAGAGTTCTCCTTTGGGGTTAGTGACGGCATGAACGCCCACAGCTACGTACAAGCTGAAGTCAGAGATGTGGTTTTACAGTGGAGCCAACTGACGTCGAGGTGGGCATTTCTCCAGCATTGCCACCTGGGCTTGGTACAGACAGGAGAAGCCATATGGCCGCTGTCACAGAGGACTGCAGTGGGATTGTGGAAGGCGAGTACAGTAGGGGACGACCCAAAGAATGGTCCACATGACCCTTTTTGGGGCCTTACTAATGCCAGGACCTAAGGGGTACCAGCTAGAGCTTTGTAAATTAAATATAAATAAAAAAGGCTGGGTGCAGTGGCTCATGCCTATAATCCTTATTCTTTGGGAAGCTGAGATGGGAGGATCACTTGAGCCCAGGAGTTTGAGACCAGCCTGGGCAACACAGGAGACCCTATCTCTACAAAAAATACAAAAATGGGCCAGGCATGGTGGTGTGTACCTGTGGTCCCAGCTACTCAGGAGGCTGAGATGGGTAGATTGCTTGCGCACAGGAGGTTGACGCTGCAGTGAGCCATAATCATGTCACTGCACTCCAGCCTGGGTGACAGAGAGAGCTTGTCCCTAAAAACAAGAATATAAATAAATAAATAAATAAATAAAAGAAAAGGAAAAGACACCGCCCTTTTGTAGGAACTGATCATTCTGCATTTTTTTGTTTTCATTTGGAAACCTCACTTCTCTCCTTAAAGCTCATAGTTACAAGGACAGAAGGGCTGCGTTACCTGTAGAATAAAATCTTCATGCCACAACACCTACGGCTCAAGGAACAAGTGTCCAGGAGAGCCACAGGGAAAACCAGGTTGGCATAAGATGGGCGTAGGCTTCATGAACAAGAAAGCCACAGCTACATCCAAAAGAGATTTTCTGGCTTCGCCCTCTAAAGCAGGCAATGAAACCAGGACTTAAACCCCAGGGCCAGTGACTCCACAGGGTGCAAAACTGAGTGGGCATGATGATTTATGGACCTGTCAAACACGCAGCAGCTTTCTGGTGTGTTTAGGGCACAGCACCTCACAGTGCCTAAGTCATTATTATGAATGCTGGGCGGGGGTGCGTGGGACGGCTCTCAGTCTCCTCCATGGGCTCACAGGCCTTCTTTGTTGAACCTGGCAGAGTCAATAGCAGTAAACTCTGAAGCCCTCATTCCTCTGAGTTTACTTTACATTTGACTCAGAAAATAAAGTCAATCAAATGTTCTGAAGATCATATTTGGTTCATTTTTCATCCAGACTTGCTCAGTTTTAGAAAAACAAACTCATTTTCAAGGAACTCGATCTTTGTTAATTTCATTGACTTGTTCATATCAAAATATAGGAGTAAGTTAATAGGGATATTATTAAATTTATGTACATTCATAATATTTGCTTTGCTTTAAAAGACAAATAAGATGGCAAAGCTCTTTAGTGATTTCAAAAAGATCAGCCTATGGGACACAGCAATAAATCCATTCATTTACGAACATCCATTCCGTCAGGAGTGGGATTCTTCTTGAGAATAATCCATCTCAAGCATCTAAGAGAAGAAGTCAAATGAGCAGAATGGTGTGTGTTCCAAAAGTTTAATGATATGTCTGTTATTTTTGCTTTAAATCCGGAATAAAAAGAAGTGGGTTACAATTAGATCATTGATTAGGCCAATTTATTCGGCATGATTTACTCTATTATACAACTAAATCACAGTACTTTTGAATCCAAGCACCATTTGGAACAATCTTTCTATTAGAAAGACCAGGTTATAGCTTAGGATATTAGGGGAAAAACATGTAACCCACACACCTCTTCAGTTCATTGCATAGTAATTTAGCCTGGGTGACCCATTTGTTCCAAGTGACGAACCTTCCAAAAGTCTCCTTCTGGTGATGACATCTCTTGCCCTGTGAGGCCTCCAGCCAGTAAGGACAGTGGCAAGTCTGGAGGCTTTGTGGGACTGTGGGCTTAGAGCTGGGACAGGGGCAGGAAGCCACAGGGGCTGGGGAATACTGAGAAGCAGAGGCATTTCTGTCTCCATCCCATCCCGTTTCATTCTCTTCCTGGCATGACTCCACTAAGTATTCAGCTGAAAGATTGATTCACAGACGAGAAGTGAATGTGCTTTTCCCTCACTGCACTAAGGAATTAATTAATTATTTGTATTTGTTTATATATTTTTTCTATTTTCTTTTTTTTTTTTAAATTATGCTTTAAGTTTTGGGATACAAGTGCAGAACGTGCAGATTTGTTACATAGGTATACACACGCCATGGTGGTTTGCTACATCCATCACCCCACCACCTACATTAGGTATTTCTCCTACTGCTGTCCCTCCCCTAGCCCCCCACCCCCCGACAGGTCCCAGTGTGTGATGCTCCCTTCACTGTGTTCGTGTGTTCTCATTGTTCAACTCCCACTGATGAGTGAGAACATGCAGTGTTTGGTTTTCTGTTCCTGTGTTAGTTTGCTGAGAATGATCGTTTCCAGCTTCATCCATGTCCCTGCAAAGGACATGAACTCATTCTTTTTATGGCTGCATAGTATTCCATGGTGTATATGTGCCACATTTTCTTTATCCAGTTTATCACTGATGGGCATTTGGGTTGGTTCCAAGTCTTTGCTGTTGTGAATAGTGCCACAATAAACATATGTGTGCATGTGTCTTTATAGTAGAATGATTTATAATCTTTTGGGTACCCAATAATGGAATTGCTGGGTCAAATGGTATTTCTAACGCCTCTTGCTCCTGTTAGACTTTCAGCTTTAGCATGGCAAGGACCCTATTTGCCCTGTTCTGTTTTGGCCATCAGCACACTCCCTTGCCCATACTATACATTTAGATTAATAAAATGTATGAAAATACATGAATAAATCAATGGTATAATTGATGACAATGGAGGCTCAGGAGGAATTTGTTGATTTTCTCCTGGCGTTAGAAAAATCATCCTCTGAGTCTATTATCATAGAAGAATAACAAAGATTTGGAATGCTTTATAAATAAGATTTATATATGTATACGTTTCTTATATAAAAGTGTGCATAGATGCGTGTGTGTTTGTGTATATACGCATATATTTCAGGGACCTCTAGAGCAGTTCTTTGCATAACACTGGGTGACAGCTGGAGGACTGGACGTTCAAAGAATATACTTCAGATGCCAAATATTAAGACACCTTTCAATTCCAGAAATATCTACTCTGTATGAAACTGCACTTGTTTGCAGGGACTCCCTCTCTCCACCCAACTCACAGATGACCTTCCTGGAAAGTGACTGTGAAGGAGACACAATCAGGACCTCACAGAGGAGCCTGGGTTTG
>NW_012102665.1:2430969-2435418 GCF_000951045.1 Mandrillus leucophaeus | reverse complement strand
TTTGGAACTTTTGTGCCTTTTCTAGTGCACATGGATGTGCTATATTTACCTGTAGGCTACAGTTGTACAGAAGTGTTTTAGCATGACGGCTGTCAAGTGGATCTTTAATTTGAAAATAGTACTGCTGTTGAAACATCATTAGACTTACACTCAGAACACTTGGCCCTTAAAACCTAATTGACAGGCAGGCTAAATAATGGCCCCTGAAGATGCCCACGTCCCAGTTCCCAGAACCTGTGAATATGCTGGGTTAAACGGGAAAGAGGAAAGCACGGTTGCTAATCAACTGACCTTAAAATAGGGGGATCATCCTGGATTAGCCTTGTGGGCCCAGTGTAGTCACAAGGTCCTTAAGAGTGAAACAGGGAGGCCAAAGAAGAGAGTCAGCACGAGCAGTCACGACAGCAAAGGGATGGAAGAGATGTGTTGTCACCAGCTCGGCAGATGGAGGAGGGGCCTCTGGAAGCTGGAACAGGCAGAAAGATGGATTCTCTTCTAGAGCCTTCAGAAAGAAATGCAGCCCTGCTGATGCCTCGATTTTAGCTCAGGAAGCCCCTTGCTAGACTTCTGGACTGCACAACTCTGAGCTATAGGCTATTCTTGTCTTAAGCCTCTACATTATGGTAATGCGTTACAGCAGCAGTAAAAAATGTAACACGGGCAGTAGGTCTGCTTTCTAGAGGCAAAAGTTACAAGATCTCTTTGTGATCCAATTCTATTATCTGTCATATAAATAGGTTACATTTGGGCCCTTCAAGCTTTGAAAACAGCAAATGTCATGAAGTATGAAGCCCTTTTGGCAGGAGCACATATGTAATCGAAGAGCCACGGCTGCTGTTCCCAGCAAGCCCAGAGAGAATGGAGGGGCCGACGCCATGATGGAGGCAGATGATGGCAGGAAGAGGTGGGACCTTTGGAAGGTGATTAGGTCATGGAAACAAAACTCTCATGAACAGGATTAGTACCCTTCTCACAGAGACCCCAGACGGCTAGTTAGTCCTCTCCGCCATGAAGACACAGTGAGAAGGGAGCACCTGTGGGCCAGGAACTGAGCCTCACCAAACACCAAACTGCTGGCCCCTTGATCTTGTTCTTTCCATCCTGCAGAATAGTGAGCAATAATTTTTGTTGTTTATAACCACCCAGTCTATGGCATGTTACCGTAGCAGCTGGAGCAGACTCATACAATAGCAATCTTTATGGAGTACTTGCTATGCACTGGACACTGCGGTGTCCTTCCATGGATACTGGACTTTTTTTTCCCACAAAATTTCTCCCTGATGGATTTCAAAGTGTTCTCTGTTGAAGACATTGAGCCAGACCAAGAAGCCTGTAGGCCCCTCAGAAACACGGCAGACAGAGAGAGAGAGGACAGAGCAGAGGCCAGAGCCCAGGCAGGATACAGCACAATGCCACCGCCACATAGCACAATGCCACCGCCACACGGCACAATGCCACCGCCACACGGCACAATGCCACCGCCACACGGCACAATGCCACCGCCACACAGCATAATGCCACCACCACGGGCATCTGGGGAGAAGTGCCCAACGGGTGACTTGACCAGCAAGGCCAGCGTTGGAGTGACAGAGATCCTTGCCAAGTCCTGTTCCCGGCTTCTCCTCCAAGCCTGTGTCATGGTGTGGCTACATTTCTCAATGAGAGCAGAGGGCGGGAGGAGTTAGAACCAGCTTCTTTGATGTCAGTCTGCACCCCTCCTGCAGGAGGACAATGAACTCCTGTGAGGCTTTTGTCCTTGCATGTGGTCTTGATCCTGAACACCATCAGGGTAGGCCTGATGCTGGGATCCCTCGCTGCTTCCCCAGGACTCCACCTGAGGTTTCTTCATCAGGGTTGACCCTTCAGGACTCCTGGCATCTGGAGACCATCCCGTCAACCCCATGGAGAGGTCAGGCCAGAGACTCAACACTGACACACTGCCACGGAGGGCTCCTGCTTCACCAAGCCTCAGGGAGCCATTCGCTCCTTCCCATCTATTTCATCAATTCTCGCCATAACCTTATGAGATAGGTAGAAACATTATTCCCATTTTATCTGTATGAAAACTTGGGCTCATTGGCGGCCTTTGGTCCCAGGTCACATACCTGTTAAGTGGCTGGGCTGCAACTTGCAGCCTGACACCTGCACAGTGAGCTGACATTCTTAAATCAATCGCTCCATGGTTCTGCACGGCCAGCGGTTTATACATTCGCCAAAGAGTTCATCAACCAACAAATCTTTCCTGATCACCTGCTTGTGCCAGGCATTATTTCAGGTAAACGGGATGCAGCAATAATCAAAAAAAGATAATGCCCAAACCCTCAAACGGCCTGTAATTAGTAGCAGCTGATATATTCAAGAAATATTTATCAGGTGCTTATTGTGCTAGGGAGCTTACTGAATACTGGAGCTGAAATCCAGCACATGCGTCCCAAACATAGGCCTGGATGGTCATCTCATCTAACATCCCCGCCTTCTGCACGAGGCGTGAAGTCGTTTGCAGGTAGATTGGGTTGCTCACTGTTTGCCATAGGGAGTGGCCCTTTTTCTACAAAACAACACACAGTGAATTTGGCAATTATTGAACTTCATCTAATCCCGTTAGATTTGACTTCATTCCTCCTTGGAAATGAGGAGGAAAATCGGGTCAGAAAAAAAGAGATTTTACATGTATTAGGTAGCTCAAGTTTACTTAGTGTGGCAGAGTTCAAAATATAGCAGAGACATGATAGAAAACTTTCCAATTTCTAACCAGGAAGGACATCATTTAGTGGAAGAAAATCCAGCTCTTTCATAGCGAATGCTCAATTGGCAAAATCACTAGCTTTGCAGTTATACAGCATTAGCAATGATGGCAGATAATTTCAGCTTGTCAAGTTTCCGCTTTTCATCATGTTCACGTGAGAAAAAGGTTTTAAGCTTAAAATGTCACAGTATAGTAATATTTATTTATATCAATTTTCATTCTAAAATAATTTGTGGCAACTCAATGTCATAATTTTAAGGATTTAGTAAATCCACTAAGCATAATTTTAGCAGACTCTGAAAGGGCTTAATCTTTTTTCCTCAAGGACCGCAAATCTTCACAAGGGATTGTCTTTTAAGAACGCATTTAGAATTCTTTCTCATTCTGCACACCCATGAATCACATCAGAATACCACAGTGGAACTTAGTGTTCTCTGAGCTTTTTCTTTAAAACAAAAAGACAAAACCTCATATTTTGATAAATTAAGATTAGATTAGTGAGATTTGACTATGGCAAGAGGAAGACTACATTTGTAATTCATACGTGACTAAAACAAAATGGGTATCTATATCAGAGGGTGGGAATGCAAGAATATCATGGGCACGAGTCTTTTTATCCTAAATGGTGATCTTGTAATCAAACCAGTAGAAAATACAAGCTTAAGCATTTTAAATAAGAAAAAACACCTTGGCCATACAGGGGCAGTTTCTACCAACACATTTATAGCTTCCACAAAAAATAAATATTAGAGATTATACACTGAGGTTATACCACATGTTTCCAGCACTATGCATTCCTTTTGCTGAGGCAGCGAAGTGTCATTTTTCAAAGGAGTATTCCACCGATGAAAAGAAAATACTTCCTATATGTGTATATATATGATATGATTATGTGCATATACATATACACATGTGTATATATATTTGATAATTTGATGGTTACCTTTCTCTCTTGGAAGTTAACCTATAAAGCGTGTGATGCTATACATGCACACACACACAGACGCGCACACACACACAACTTCATAATTGCTCTAGATACCCACATCCGAGCAAGAGAGTAAGAAAAATAGTGGTGACTTTAGATTTACCTTTGGGAAAAACGTACATATGTTCATAAAAAAGGCCCAAACTGATGGCAGATTTAAGGAGGGAAAGAGAGTTAACTTCTGTTGCCTGCCCATGTGCAAATCGTCCTGGCAGTTTGGGAGAGGGGCAGGGACTGAACTGAGGTCTGAGGGATCCCGAGCTCTTGCTGCCCAGGCACCTCAGCTCGGGAGGACTGCGTGTTTAAAGGGAAGACAGAATTATTGGGAGGGCCGTCATCCTTGAGACTGAAAATGCAGGCTCTATAGAAAGTCCTAAGCTATTTAGGAAAATAGTCAGAAGCCTTGTTTCCCATGCAACATCTACCTCTAAAATGTTTGCGTTGAAAACGTAATTATAAAAGAAAGCCACTGCTTAGCTCATCTTTCTTGGGAGGAAAGAATATTATATTATAAGATCAAGAAAATAAAGAGGCTTTTAGTGTTAGAACTCTCAAGTTCAATTTCAGTAATTCTAGGAGGTTAAAAGGATAAAAAAGCCAAACAGGAGCCTTGTCAGCAATTGCGAATACTCTGCATAAAGCTAAAGAAACATGGATACGTGTGTAACAAACCTGCACGTTGTGCACATGTACCCTAGAACATAAAGTATAATAT
>NW_012102665.1:2426888-2430908 GCF_000951045.1 Mandrillus leucophaeus | reverse complement strand
ACAAGAAGAAGAGAGGCTATTGTTAACTTGGTTTTCATGAAAAACTACCCAAAACTAAATAAAACACTTTATACGTACAGGTTATTCAACCACCACACTGTAACTTTCCAGAAATATTCTTTTTCTTTTTTTTTTTTTTCTTTGAGATAGGGTCTCACTCTGTCTTCCAGGCTGGAGTGCAGTGGTGCGATCAAGGCAGCTCACTGCAGCTTCTACCTCCCTCAAGCAGTCCTCCTTCCTCAGCCTCCTGAGTATCTGGGACCATAGCCGTGCACCACCACACCCAGTTAATATTTGTATTGTTTGTAGAGATGAGGGTCTCACTATGTTGCCCAGGCTGGTCTTGAACTCCTAGGCTCAAGCAATCCTACTGCCTCAGCCTCCCAAAGTGCTGGGATTGCAGGTGTGAACCACCATGCCTGGCCCCAAAAATTCTCTGAATGGAAAGTAGAAAGAACATGTTTCTATATCAAAGTTACCAAACTAGGAATTCCTTTGACAGTATATAGGCAAAAGTTTTGCACTGTTTTCGCAAGGAAATACTTCTAGAAGTGCCACATTATCAGGATGTTAATAGATCAATAATAAACTATAATGTTTTGATTAATTTTGGTGAAAATAGCTATAGTTTAAAAAAGACTAGTTTCATCAGCTATAAAAATAATAAATTTCAGTAGGAAAAGTCCCACAGTTTCCACATAAATCTGTAATAGGCCAGAGGGAACTCACGAAATAGAAATAAAATAACAGAACTAAAAGCATAAAATCGGTACTTATTCCCAGCATAATTCATGGTTTAGTAAAGAGGAAACATCGACTCGGAACACAATTTGAATGATGCTTAAAAATCTGATGAAAGTGTGTATAAAATTTTACATATGGCTAAAGTGGAAAAAGGAAAAAAGTTACCGATATGCCAATATGGTTTGAATGATGAGTATAGGCTTTTTAAATGAAAAACACCTACTTATCATGAAAATGAGAACTCCATGACTTTATTTAGAATGACAGATTTAATCACGCTAATTACCAAGTCAATTCCCTCACATACTTATGTCAAGACATCCCATTGTTTTGATTGTACCCCTAAATGTACAATTATTATTTGCCAACTAAAAATAAAGTTTAAATGTAAATAGAATGCAGGTTTAAAGTTAAACATTCATTGCCTTCCTATGCAAACAATTAAAGCACAATTTATCTTTTATCTTAATTATTACAATTATAAATTAATAAGGTCTGCCTTCCCAAAAGTCTATCCAACTTTTAGATCATGATTCAAAGCATTTGGAAAACCATTCATTTTCATTACTTGTCTAAAAGGTTTCCATAAGCTAGGTCATCAGCTTGGAAGTCATACGGTAAAAGAAAAGTTAACCACAAAATGCAAACTTGCTTTTAAGTTCATGGGGCAGTTTATAAAGGTTACTCTCATACTTACTGCAAATTGAATCACACAAAAGTCAATACATAAAAATATATTGTCTTTGTTCGATCAGGATGTTTTCTCAGCCTACGCCAACTTTTTACACAGATCTCTGCAAAGTCAGCAAATCAACATGGAATTCAGATCTATGGAGCCTTCAATTCACTTGGGGGACAGGGGTGAAGAGAAGTATAACAATAGTGCGACAGCCTAAGTGTTGAATAATCTAAGAGATGTTTTGCTTATTTAGCAGAAAGCATGGAGGGGGTTGCATGGTAAGAAACGCTTTAGGTAGCTGAGTTTTGTTTGTTTGCTTGTTTTCTTTTCTAATGAAAACAATCTTACCCATGCCAAATTGAGGAAAACTGTGTTCTAGTTATTCTTTGTACCAGAAAAATACGTGCTAATATACAATATTAATATCATTCCATAATTAGTTTATACCAAGATATTTGTAAGAAATCTTGAGTTAAATGGTACAAGAATTTTGTGTTTTACCGAGGGAGAAAAGAAAAATGTACAGTGATAAAGGTAAAAATGAGTACCTTCAAAGATACGAAGTCTTTCTTCCCCACTCATCCTCTTTGAGCTCACTTATTTCACGACGCTCTTCACTAAGCTGTGAAAATCTTGACCGTTTGCCCTTGGACCAAATGCGCTGGCTCTGAGTAGCACTTTGTGGATTGCTGCTCTTTACAGCTGTAAAACCACGAACACATGGCATGGCCTGGGCCTTCGAGAGTGTGTACACAGCAGCATCTTCTGAGATGGTTTTCTTCCCCAAATAACTTATGAGGACGTAGCCATGTTGCAGGAACAGACTAACAGCAAGGCCAGTGCTAAGCCTAGTGTAGTCTTTCAAATTTCTCCAGAATTGTTTTGTAAAAAGCTACAACTGGGAAGAGACAAATTCCTCTATTCTTTCCAACACTGACTCAGTTTGGAACTTTTGTGCCTTTTCTAGTGCACATGGATGTGCTATATTTACCTGTAGGCTACAGTTGTACAGAAGTGTTTTAGCATGACGGCTGTCAAGTGGATCTTTAATTTGAAAATAGTACTGCTGTTGAAACATCATTAGACTTACACTCAGAACACTTGGCCCTTAAAACCTAATTGACAGGCAGGCTAAATAATGGCCCCTGAAGATGCCCACGTCCCAGTTCCCAGAACCTGTGAATATGCTGGGTTAAACGGGAAAGAGGAAAGCACGGTTGCTAATCAACTGACCTTAAAATAGGGGGATCATCCTGGATTAGCCTTGTGGGCCCAGTGTAGTCACAAGGTCCTTAAGAGTGAAACAGGGAGGCCAAAGAAGAGAGTCAGCACGAGCAGTCACGACAGCAAAGGGATGGAAGAGATGTGTTGTCACCAGCTCGGCAGATGGAGGAGGGGCCTCTGGAAGCTGGAACAGGCAGAAAGATGGATTCTCTTCTAGAGCCTTCAGAAAGAAATGCAGCCCTGCTGATGCCTCGATTTTAGCTCAGGAAGCCCCTTGCTAGACTTCTGGACTGCACAACTCTGAGCTATAGGCTATTCTTGTCTTAAGCCTCTACATTATGGTAATGCGTTACAGCAGCAGTAAAAAATGTAACACGGGCAGTAGGTCTGCTTTCTAGAGGCAAAAGTTACAAGATCTCTTTGTGATCCAATTCTATTATCTGTCATATAAATAGGTTACATTTGGGCCCTTCAAGCTTTGAAAACAGCAAATGTCATGAAGTATGAAGCCCTTTTGGCAGGAGCACATATGTAATCGAAGAGCCACGGCTGCTGTTCCCAGCAAGCCCAGAGAGAATGGAGGGGCCGACGCCATGATGGAGGCAGATGATGGCAGGAAGAGGTGGGACCTTTGGAAGGTGATTAGGTCATGGAAACAAAACTCTCATGAACAGGATTAGTACCCTTCTCACAGAGACCCCAGACGGCTAGTTAGTCCTCTCCGCCATGAAGACACAGTGAGAAGGGAGCACCTGTGGGCCAGGAACTGAGCCTCACCAAACACCAAACTGCTGGCCCCTTGATCTTGTTCTTTCCATCCTGCAGAATAGTGAGCAATAATTTTTGTTGTTTATAACCACCCAGTCTATGGCATGTTACCGTAGCAGCTGGAGCAGACTCATACAATAGCAATCTTTATGGAGTACTTGCTATGCACTGGACACTGCGGTGTCCTTCCATGGATACTGGACTTTTTTTTCCCACAAAATTTCTCCCTGATGGATTTCAAAGTGTTCTCTGTTGAAGACATTGAGCCAGACCAAGAAGCCTGTAGGCCCCTCAGAAACACGGCAGACAGAGAGAGAGAGGACAGAGCAGAGGCCAGAGCCCAGGCAGGATACAGCACAATGCCACCGCCACATAGCACAATGCCACCGCCACACGGCACAATGCCACCGCCACACGGCACAATGCCACCGCCACACGGCACAATGCCACCGCCACACAGCATAATGCCACCACCACGGGCATCTGGGGAGAAGTGCCCAACGGGTGACTTGACCAGCAAGGCCAGCGTTGGAGTGACAGAGATCCTTGCCAAGTCCTGTTCCCGGCTTCTCCTCCAAGCCTGTGTCATGGTGTGGCTACATTTC
>NW_012102665.1:2417582-2426838 GCF_000951045.1 Mandrillus leucophaeus | reverse complement strand
AAAAGCCAAACAGGAGCCTTGTCAGCAATTGCGAATACTCTGCATAAAGCTAAAGAAACATGGATACGTGTGTAACAAACCTGCACGTTGTGCACATGTACCCTAGAACATAAAGTATAATATAAATAAATAAATAAATAAATAAATAAATAAATAAATGCCATAGGTCCTGATATACAAAACAACTATTTTTTTTTAAGAAATTCTTCTATTTTAGTTTGTATTTTTCCCTTTTTATGAGTTAATAGAAGATGTAATTAATTTCAATATACACAATCCTTTTTAGTTTTTTATTAATTATACTGGTGTTACATTGAAAAAAAAAGGAAATGCTTTGCAGCTGTTGTCAACTGTTTAAGGAAGATTTCATAGCAACTTTAGAACTCTCAAGCCTTAGCAGTACTGGCTTATCCAAAAAGGTTGTCTATAAATTTCTGTAGACTGTTAATCAGTGTTATCAAAATTCTATACCCATTATGTCCAGAGTGCCATAAAGTTAGTTTTATGGTAATTCAATTTTAAAGAGCATATGATTGATCTGAAACCTCCAAATTGAGTATATATATATGTGGTAAACATCTCTATATAGAGATTACTTTTAAATACATTTCTATAATTACTGTATATATATACTAATTTTGATGGGTAAAATAATTTTTAAAACATTATTTTGCCAAAGTTTATTCTATATCTCAATTTTGTTTCATAACTGTTCCCTGAGCATGAGCACTTCTAATGGGGATTGTATTAAAAAGAAGTGTCTTTGTTTGGGAAGATTCCACCTTGGTATGTAATGGACAATCATGGCAAGCGTCTTTTGTGGGAACTTCGTGTGTGTGGAGGATGTTTAAGAGGCAGCTATATGGACACACCTCAGACTCTCTTATTCCCCAGAGGCCTTGCTCTTTGGGTGGCCCAAGCTCCATGAAACAGTCATCCCGTAACTGACCATAGAAACCCTCTGTAAATTTCATACCATCTCACCTTTCTTTTAATATCAGACTCGAAACAGCCTGAGACCTTGAGTCATTCCTGTCCCCAAAGAATCTTGGCCTAACATTTCAGGTATCTGAAGTCAGCCACTTCTTGGGTTTCTCATTCACCTATTCACCCCCATCCTTTCCAGACTTCTTCCCCCACCTACTGCACTGTCCTGGGCTCCTTACTCATTCAAACTCCTGCTCCTCTCATGTCTTTCCAGTTTCATTCTGGAGCTGTCAATGTAAGCCAACTCCCCAACCACGTTATGTTTTTCAGGAAATCCCTTCCTATTCACTTGCCTTATCCACTTGAACCACAGTACAGTGGGTCTAGATTTCAGTGTTTTCCTGCCTCCATACTGCTCTGTCTAGGCTAGCACTCTTTCACTTCCAGGTTGACATTAACACTCGTTTGAGTTAATGAAGGTTGTTTTATGTCCCAGGATATGGGCTTGATGAATGTTTCATGGATGCTTTAAAAAATGTGCATTCTGTTGTTTTGCAGTGGCGTGTTTCTCTATACATATTATTTAGATCCAGTTGGTTGATTGTATTTGCTTATTATAGGTAGCGTGCTGTATCTTTTTCTTTCCCTTTCTTTTTTTTTTTTTTTTGAGACGGAGTCTCGCTCTGTCGCCCAGGCTGGAGTGCAGTGGCTCGATCTCGGCTCACTGCAAGCTCCACCCCCTGGGTTCACGTCATTCTCCTACCTCAGCTTCCCTGGTAGCTGGGACTACAGGCGCCCACCATCACGCCCCGCTAATTTTTTTTTTTTTTTGTATTTTTAGTAGAGACGAGGTTTCACCATGTTAGCCAGGATGGTCTCGATCTCCTGACCTTGTGATCCGCCCACCTTGACCTCCTAAAGTGCTGGGATTACAGGCGTGAGCCACCGCGCCCGGCCTAACAAAATCTTAATAAATCGAATTCAATCATATGCAAAATGATAGCCCATAGCATAAAAATAATATACACAGGGATTAATCTGGAAAAGACTTGCAAGACTGACACACAAAAAAGTACAAAACATTGCTGAGAAAAAGTAAAGACAAAAATAAATGAAGAGATCTATGAGTTTGCAGATCAAGACTCAATACGGTTAAGATCTAAATTCTCACATTGATCTATAAATTCAATGCAATCTGTTTATAATCCCAGAATACTTTTTTGTGGAAATAAAAAAGCGGATTCTATAATTCAGATGGAAAGGCAAAAGATGGGGTAGCCAAACAACTTTGCAGAAAACATATAGTATTCAGGTCTTACATTACCTGACTGAAAATCTCAGTATAAAGCTCAGTAATCAGTTGAGTGTGCTATTGGCATAAAGATAGACATATAGATTAGTGAAGTATAATAGAGAGTCTTGAAATTGACCCACACATAGATAGTCAACTCACTTTAATGAAAAATACAAAGGCAATTTGGTGGAGAAAGAATAACTTATTCAATAAATAGTACTGAGATAACTGGATATCTACATGCAAAAAACCAGTGTAATCCAAACCTCACACTTTATCCAAATACTAACTCAGGAAGAATAATAGACCTAAATATAAAGCTAAAGCTATGAAACTAAAACTCTAAAAGGAAACAAAGGACAAAGTCTTTGTGACACTAGGTTAGGCAGAGATTTGTGTGAACATATGTTGTTATTTCTCTTGGTTAAATACCCAAGAGCATGACTTCTGGGTTATGTGATATGTGCATATTTCATTTTTCATCACTGACTAGATTATAGTATAAAGAAATTATAAATTGTTATAATTGGTTTATATTGTTCTATTGGTGAATTCATTGACAATTTTGAGTGTCCTTTAACAGGTGACATGCCACAGCACTCTGCTCTGGAGGGCTACAGAGGGCCCTCTCACGTCTTTGGCTGAGCACAGTTAATGCACGCATGAGAGGAAACTCCTCTTGACTGAACTAGGACAATCCAAATGAATTATCCAGATGAACAGTCCAAGCACATGGAACATTCCAAACCAATGGAACAACCCAAAAGTTCCCTGAGAGTCAGGAACAGGCCCTGCTGTCACCAGCCAGAGTGGAAAACTTGAGGAAGAGTATGGCAACGGAGTCCCTGGGTTTTCTTTTCATCTCCCAAGTATCCCAGACTAGGTGCTAGAGAAACTTCCAACTTGGAATTACCAACAGGCATAGACAAAAAAAAAAAAAAACAAAAAAAACAAAAAAAAAACCGCCCAAGTAAAGTCTGGGCCAAAGGGCTGAGAAAGGATGGCCCAGCCGACGCGGCCTCTCCTGGCCGTTACCGAGCAGAAGGACATTCAGGCCTAGACCTCGTACGATGCCAGTGCCATAGACAGACCACATTCTGTTCTTTCCCAACATACCCCATCTGCCTCCTATGGCAGAAAGTGGCCCAGATAGGTGTTCTTCTCTCCAACAGCACCGCCAGAGATTAAGCTGGCAACCCCCTGGAACCAAGTCACCTGGAGAGCAGGCCCAGTGACCCTCATCCCTACCTAGAGGCACTGAGCATAGCAGGAATCTTCTTCTGTCCCTGGGGATGGCACCATCAAAGACTGAGTAGGAGTCCTGTCAGCTCCTAGCATGCTGGAGGGCTAACTTCTCTCTATCTGCATCTTACATCCTACTCAACAGCAACAGGCCACGGGAAATGCATGTTGCATTAGAATTATTCTGCAGATAGAACGAGCAGGGATTAAATGGGAGCCCCAGTGGGGCCATGTGAATAAAGCTCACTAGAATAGAAGGGTAACAGCTCCATAAGCTAAATTATCACTGGACCCACAGCCCTCAAAGTAAGCCCAAACCTGTATGCTAAACCTAAACAGAGAAAATGCATGCTAAAATAAGTGAATTAAATAGGACCTAGATTATCCTAAAATAATATCCAAAAATGTCCAGGAGATAATTAAAAAATTATTTGTCTTGGTCAGGCATGGTGGCTCACACCTGTAATCCCAGCACTTTGGGAGGCTGAGATGGGCGGATCACCTGAGGTCAGGAGTTCACAACCAGCCTGGCCAACATGGTGAAACCCTGTCTCTCCTAAAAATACAAAAATTAGCTGGGCGTGGTGGGGGGTGCCTGTAATCCCAGATACTGGGGAGGCTGAGGCAGGAGAATCTCTCAAACCTGGGAGGTGGAGGTTGCAATGAACTGAGATCACACCACTGCACTCCAGCCTGGGTGAGAGAGCGAGACTCCGTCTCAAAACAAAAAGGAAAGTATTTGTCTTAACAAAAATGAAAAAAAAAAAACAAAAAACTTACTGCTCTACAAAAGAAAATTAAATAATTTTAAAAATAATTTTTTAAAAAAATCACAATACTATAATCAATCAGATGTTGGGGGTATCTGACAAGTATTTTAAAGCAAGTATTATAAAAATGTTTCCACAAGCAATTGCAAAATACAAAATATCAGCAAAGAAATAGAAGTTAATAAAAGAGAATCAAATGAAAATTATGTGAAAAATACAAAATAACAACAACCAAATTAAAAAAAAAAAAGCCCTCACTGGATGAGCTCAAAAGAAGACTAGAGATGACACAGGATGGAATTAGTAAATTTGAGGACACATCAACAAATAATTTACTCAGTCAAACAACAGAGAAAGAATGGATAAAAAATTAAAGATTTTCAGATAGCTGCAGACAATAATAAAATATCTAACACAGATCATTTGGTCATCATATGGTCTGATCCCAGAAAGAGAAGAGAAAGATTATTCAAATAAATAATGGCTGGAAACTTCCAAAATTAGGCAAACTATCTAAACCATATATAACCTACAGATTCAAATAGGCAAACGAAGCCAGCATAAGAAAACCAAAGAAATTCTTGACAAAATGTATCCTAATTAAACTTCTGAAGACATCTGAAAAGAAGCCAGAGAAATATGAAGCATTGCCCATAGGGAACACCAATTCGAATGAGATTGGATAATTCCTCTAAAACCAAAGAACCCAGAAAGAAGTGACAAACATTTCTCAAGCGTTGAAAGTACTGTTAACTGCAAATTGTAATTCCAGCAATACTATCCTTCATGAATGAAGGGAAACAAAGTCATCCACAGGCAAAGGAAAACTACGAGAACATTTCTCTTAATTTCAGTTATTCTTAATTTTTAAAATTAAAAGAACTACCAGCAGACCTACCCTTAAATAATGGCCAAAAGAAGTTCTTTGAACAGAAAGTATATGACAACATAAGATGTACTGGAACCTTAGAAGGGAAAGAACAAGAGACAGGTAAAAATAGGAATTGAGTATAATAGAATATTATTCTCCTAATTAATTTATGAAGTCATATTTGATTATTAAAGCAGAGGTCATAATACCATCTGATGTTGGGATCTGAATATATATGTGCATATATATACATATACATATATGCATATATATCTGTATATGAAGTCCTCAGACATATTTGGAAACTGGGGAAGGCAAAGGGAACAAATGGAAGTAAAGGTTCAACACTTTATTCAAAGTGGTAAAACATGAATAGTTATAGGCTATGATAAGTTCTATGTGTATATTGTGATACCTAGAGTAACTGCTAAGAAAATTATACAAAGCAATATGCTCAAAACTGGTATAAAGAAAACACAATAGAATCCTTCAAAATGTTCAAGTAGCACACAGGAAGAAAGGAAAAGAGAAACAGAGGAACCGAAAACAGAGAAACAAACAGAAAAACATAAATAACAGGCACAAGCCTTAACATAGCCATAATTGGTTTAAGAATAAATTGGCTAAACACACCAATTTAATACAGAGATTGGCAGAGTACATTAAAAACATCCCATGACCAAGTAATATGCTGTGTGCACCGAAGTCACTTCAAACACAACAACATAGGTGGGTACAAAGTAAAGGGAAGGGCCGGGCATAGTGGCTCAGGCCTGTAATCCCAGCACTTCGGGAGGCTGAGGCGGGCAGATCACGAGGTCAGGAGATCGAGACCATCCTGGCTAACACGGTGAAACCCCGTCTCTACTAAAAAATACAAAAAAACTAGCCGGGCGAGGTGGCGGGCGCCTGTGGTCCCAGCTACTCGGGAGGCTGAGGCAGGAGAATGGCATAAACCTGGGAGGCGGAGCTTGCAGTGAATTGAGATTGGGCCACTGCACTCCAGCCTGGGCGACAAAGAGAGACTCCATCTCAAAAAAAAAAAAAAAAGATTTTAGTTTTTTGCATTTTGGTTATGAGGGATATTTATCTGTAGCTTTCATTTGTTTCAGTATCTTTATTTGAGTTTTGTATCAGTAATGTTGACCTCATGGAATGAGTTGGAAAATATCCTCTAATGTTCTAAGTTCTGGAAAAATTTATATATAATTTTGCTATTATTGTTTTAAATGCTTGGTAGAATTAGCCAAGGAAGACATCTGAGCCTGGAGCTTTCTTTTCAACGACATTGATGAATATAGGCCTATTCCATTTCTCAGTTTCTTCTTGAGTAAGCGTTGTTAGGGTGTCTCAAGGACTTTCCCATTTTATCTTCATTACTGATTTTGTATAATCATAAGTTATCCATGTTTCCTTCATTATTCTCAGTATCTGCAGTCTATTGTGTCACCTCTCTCACTTCTTATATTAGTAAATTTTGTATGCTTTCTTTTTTCCTTATCAGTCTGAATAGGTGATTGTAAATTTTATTGTCATTCAATTCAAAATACTTTCTATTTTCCCTTTTTTCCTTCTTTCCACGGGCTATTTAGTGTGCTACTTAGCTTCCAAATATTTAGGGATTTTCCAGATATTTTTCTGTTATTGACCTTTAAATTATTTTCATTGAGGGCAAAGAGCATACTTTGTATGACTTGGATTCCTTTAAATCTGGGGGATTTGGTTCATGGCTCAGAACACAGTCAGTCTTGGTAAGTGTTCCATGTGGACATCTGAGTACTCCACCCGATGCCCCATGAATTATGAGGTGTTTCACCCTGGCTACTGGGAACAGGAAGTATTCCCACCCGCAGTGAGCTCCTGCTTCATTTCCTCCTTTCCTTTCGGGTGGTTCTTTCCCTAGCATTGGGTAATTTTTTCACATGTGTGCAGTGATCAGTACTTAGCTGAAGACTCAAGGGCAAAGATGTCCAGAGCTCACTATTTGTGTGAAACTTTTCTCTAGGTCTTCCTTCTCTCTGAAATCCGGCTGCGTCGCCCTCCCCAAGCGCTTACTTTTGCCCCTTCATTCAGGGAGACCACCAGCCTCTCCCTGGATTCCCCCTCCCTGTGTAGCCACATAGCTTAATAAACAGCAGCTGGGTTCTAACGTCTGCTTTCACATGCAGTAGGTTGCAATAT
Organism: Mandrillus leucophaeus; assembly: GCF_000951045.1. Taxonomy (NCBI): domain Eukaryota; kingdom Metazoa; phylum Chordata; class Mammalia; order Primates; family Cercopithecidae; genus Mandrillus; species Mandrillus leucophaeus. The sequence continues at coordinate 2,419,553 of NW_012102665.1, read as the reverse complement.
GTTGTTTAAGATGAAGTAGATGAAGAAAATCCAGCCTCACAGAGATGTACAATGTATTTGGAAAATAAAAGATTACATTAATAGTTTTCCAGATTATTATACATATTCTTCATTGACAGTACACCAAAACTAGACAAATGGTAATTTCTTTTTTTTTTTTTGAGATGGAGTCTCGCTCTGTTGCCCAGGCTGGAGTGTAGTGGCACCATCTCAGCTCACTGCAAGCTCCGACTCCCGCGTTCACAGCATTCTCCTGCCTCAGCCTCCCGAGTAGCTGGGAATACAGGTGCCCGCCACCACGCCCGGCTAATTTTTTGTGTTTTTAGTAGAGACGGGGTTTCACCATGTTAGCCAGGATGGTCTCGATCTCCTGACTTCATGATCTGCCCGCCTCAGCCTCCCAAAGTGCTGGGATTATAGGCATGAGCCACCGTGCCTGGCCGACAAACGGTAATTTCTTAAAGTTTAACTGAAATGAGAGTCTGTATCCAAATCAATGAAATATTTTTGTTACATGAAATTCATCAGTCTATCTTTCACTTGGAATGAATCATGTATCTATGCATGATTGTGTTACATGACACATTTATCATTTGGAAAATATCGATTCAAAGCTTTATGCTGATTTTATAAATGTTGATACATTTCATTATAGCATATAAAGAAATTTACAATTGTTATTTTCACCACAAAGCTTATCATGAATTGTTTAAAACTGAGACGTTGTCAGGCTCATTGTAAGTTTCAGAAACTCTAATATTCACTTGAAACTTTTATCGTCAGCAACCAACACCATCCATCGTTTTCTTTAAAGCAACAGATTCTCTTCATTTTTGTGAGGAAATTTTTGGCCAAAACCTGTCTGAATAACAGAAGCTTGTCATTCGTTATTTCAGTAACACTTGCGTTTACTGCAACTGAAGAGATTGCAGGAGCTGCACAGGGCACCCGTCCATCCTACGTGAGCATGCAGCAGACACCATTTCTCCACACAATGTTAAGAACACAGTAATGGGCCACTGTGTCATCAAAACTGTTTTCACCAATGACATTCTTAAGTGAAGCTGACATTCTTTTCTTAACTGCGATTGTGTGGCAATGAATCTCATCAGAATGGCTGGAATGTTTTTTGGGGCTTCTTTGATTCTTGTTCAGATGTCAGCATTTTTTCTCACCCTTCTAAGACAAATGTCAACATGGCGAAAGACAATTAGCATTTTAGTTTTATTATGAAAGTAGTTTTGACCTCATGAATCCCTTGACAAATTTACAGAAACCCCAAGTCCACACTTTGAATCCTACCTTGAGAGTCACTGGCTTAGGAAAACTGAATTCGATTACACTCTGTTAATGGACTTGGTTCTCGTTGGAGAAGAGACTTCCCGACTCCGTCACTCCATCCCAAATGTCTTCTCAGCCTCGTGTCTACTATTTGGCACAGTTATGAAGTGTGGTGAAGCAAAAAGAGATGTGTTCTATCTTTCTTTGCAGCCAAATCTCATTCCTACTGCCTTTATCTTATTAGCATTTATGTCATTGTACATTTCATTAGGTTAGAGTTATAAGAGTCGAAATACATATATTTCAGATTGGAGACTATTGCCAAAGCCAGCTTAGCAATTCTCAGGCAGAGTTTTCTTTCTTTTTATCCTGAGGCAGAAGAAACAAACAAAGAAAGTCTAAACAAAAGACATCCAGACCAGGGGGGCTCGATATTGCTGCTGTAATTTTGACATCCAGACGTGCACCTTGCCAGAAGTTTGACTTCCAACTGCTGACTACTGCCAGGCCCCAAGGTCTTATGTATTATGGCACCTGTAAGTCTGGTGGGATGGAAGGAGGGGATGCCTTTTAATTGGGAAAATATGTATCTTCTTTGAAATTATTTTAAATTAGCATTTAGCTAATAATAAGCTCAATTAAGAAAACATATTTGTATGAAAATCTAATTTATTTATTTCAAATGAGAAA
>NW_012102665.1:2380135-2416086 GCF_000951045.1 Mandrillus leucophaeus | reverse complement strand
CAGGCTGGTCTCAAACTCCTGACCTCAGGTGATCCACCGCCTTGGCCTCCCAAAGTGCTGGGATTACAGGCATGAGCCACCGCGCCTGGCCACCACTGAACTTTTTACTGTCTCCATGGTTTTTCCTTTTCTAAAATGTCATAGAGTTGAAACCATGCGGTATGCAGCCTTTGCAGATTGGCAGCTTTCACTCCCTAATATGCACTGAAGACTCCCCTACGTCTTTTCATGACTCGAAAGCTCATTTCTTCCTAAGCTGCACTTACCTTAAAAATTATATGCAAGTTTACGAAGAGCTGGAGGCTTGTAGAAAACAAATGGTGAGAATGGCTTCTATAAATTATAGCTTAAATATTAATCACTGAAATGGGTAGAAGAGGCAAGCCTACCACAGGAAAATCTCCTAATTGGAACAACAACAACAAAATCACAGTGTTTACCATGCCTAACTTGACCATTCTTTCTCTATTCTTTCTGATGGAAGGGAAATAGACGCAAAGAGCTAGTGAAAGGAGAGAGGTAATTCAATGACGCTTGGACACTTATAAAAGTAAAATATAAAGTTACTTTTTTCTGGAGCTGTTAGAACTATCAGCAGTGCAATAAGAAGCTACCTAAGAGCCTGGAAACATAGACTTTCACAAGCTGTGAAGGGGAATAGTGGAAAACGTATGTTAAAATCAAAGAAATAACAAGCATGGGTAACATAGAAGATACAGCTGCAAATACGTGAGAAATACTATCGCTTTTATTTTTGTTTGTATTGAATATTTGAAGAGCTCTTTCTGAAATTGCAAGTCCTGCCAGAAGCCTGGCTGTTTGGAGGATGAAGGCATCACTAAGGCCTCACTTTCCGAACGGCGTGCCAGCTGCCCACATTGTTCATCTACACCAGGGAAGAAATAAGTGACTTTGTACACGCTTACAATCTCACCCCACTACAGAAACATCAGCTTGCATGCTTGCTACCCCGGCCTCAGCAGGGGCAAAGGATCCCATTTTTCTTGATGAAATCCACTCTATCATGTATCTTCTTCTTCCCCGACACAAATGTTCAGCATGGAACTGCCTCCTTTCCATAGTACACCAAATGCACATGCAGATGTGTATGTTATTAAATTAGAGAACATCTTTCACGTGATGAAGTTTCCCACTATTCTTTGAACAATCATCTAACATTTCAGGAATTTCTTACCTTGTAAGTCCCACATCTCCAAGACAGGGCCAGAGACTCACCTCCTTGCATTCCCTTCGGATCCGGGCCAGCGTGTGGTGTAGGCCCCTCAGCTGAGAGCACCAGCAGGAAACCGCAAAGCAGAGCACAGGGCCTTGAGGGAGGCTGCAGGGTCTGCTTCTGACGACAGTGGTGGCAGCGGCAGCCAGAGTTTGGGGGGGGCTGTTGGAGCGGAGTTTCTGGCTTTGTTGCCCAATACAGGTATTGTGAGCATCAGGTCTGTGCTGTGCAGCCATTTCCAGAGCAGGTCCCCGGCTGTGGTGCCTCTAGGCCCTGAGCTCTGGCCATCTCAGAGAGGCTGGGTGTGCTAAGACCCTACAGTGAATTCACCTGCAGCTCCAACTGATGAAGTGGGTTTTGCAGCTTGCAAATAAGAACACTAGCCGAGTGTTTTGTACTCATTTACTACGCTTTACCAGTCCTTTCATGATTGCCAGTCTTGTGTGTCTCGCCCTACACCCAGTGTCTGAGACAGGGAGACAGGCTCTGTGGCTCATGCTGTGCACGACGACGTGAGCACCGAGTGAGGGAAAGCGGGGGGAGCCTGGGCTGCAGAATCGGAGGACCAGGCAGGAATGAGGGGAGACGAGGGCGTTTATCTCAAGTATAGCCACCTGACATCGTGGCTGCCTGGCCCGTAGCAGGCCCTGCATACACGTTAGCTGCCAAGAACAGGATTTTACAACTTTTTGTAGTTGTTATTATGCACATTTTACAGATTAGGAAATGCAACCAAACGAAGATAGAATAATTCTCAAAACTATACAGCCAGTAAGGGGCTGAACTAAGTAAGATTCAAAATCACCATCCTTTTCTAGCTCTTAAGCACATGTCCTTTGTCCTATGGAGTGCACCTAGAAGCTACATCCAAGCCCAAACTTTAGGGACAGATGCTTTCTTTAAAAACTTTGAATTTAGCTTTTCCTTCTTCAGCAGTCTAGACTGGCATGTCCATGCTAGGTCCACAGCTATGGTGACTGGGTCCAACCAGAGCACACGAGGTGTGAGTGTGGACAGCTGAGGCGGTCTCGAGTAGTTCACTGGGAGACAGGAATGAAGAAGGAATCAGTTTTTGCCCATCTGGCATTTTTACTCACTGCCATGCTTCTAACCACAGATTACAATAAATGCAAACTGAATTGAAGCCAGAACACAGGTGTGGGGAGACTGTTCCTCTGCTCTCTTTATCACACTCAGATTCTTTGTTTAGATACGTTTTTCCCACATAAAGCGAGTGTAACAAACTTCTCATGTTTGTTTCTGTATGTTAACGAATAAAAAGCACTAAAGCTCTCTTGAATTTAGAGGTGGTTAAAAGTACACATTCAGAGAGCACATCAATATTTCTTTAAATACTATTGAGTATTGTCTAAATTGAGCCTTCTGACGTCAGCAGGGCTGACATAAAATATATTGTATTCTTGAATAACTCAAGTTAATTTTCTGACACTAATTTTTTTCATCCCTGGAGAGGCATTGACTTTGGAGAGATGCAGACACGGCGTGTTCCTTGTCTACTACCGTCCTAACAGACAGCACCAGAGAAGCAGCTGAAGGCAGCACCCACTTACAATCTCACAGTCAGCGTGCGTCACAGCTCTGCCCAGCTGCTTCTCTGCTCTGAGGTTCACAAAGCCAAAATCAAGGTATCGGCAGGGCTGTGCTCCTTAACTGTAGGCTCTGGGGGCAAACCTGCTTCCAAGCCATTCAGAGTGTTGGCAGAATTCAGTTTTATGTTGTCCTACAATTGAGGTCCCCATTTTCTTGCTGGCTGTCAACTGAGATTCATTTGCAGCTTTCAGAGGCCACCTACTCCTTGGCTCACTTCCTTTCTCACCCTTTGAACTTCTCTGACCTCCCCCTGCTACCTTTCTGCCTTCCTCTTCTGCTCTTAAGGACTCATTGCAATAGGCCCACCTGAGTAGTCCAACATACGCTCCCTTCCCCTAAAGTCAGCTACTGTATTCAGTAGCCTTAATTACCTCTGCAAAACGTCTCCACAGCAGTGCAAGATTATGTTTGATAGAATGAACAGGGGAGGGGAATTTGAAGGGACGTCTTTAGGATTCTGCCAACCACTCGTGTGTAAACCTGACTTATAAACTAAATGATCCTTGACTAATTCATTCAATTCAATGAGCTTTGAACTTGTTTTTCTTTTGTAAAATGAAGCTAATTAAGATATATTTCACATAATTGCCATAAAGACTTTAGGAGACTATCTGTAAAAAGTGCTGGGGGGATGCCGTGGCTCATGCCTGTAATCCCAGCACTATGCGAGGCCTAGGCAGGTGAATCACTTGAAGTTCAGAGTTTGAGATCAGCCTGGCCCACATTGTGAAAACCTGTCTCAACTAAATATAGAAAAATTAGCTGGGCGTGGTGGTGGGCGCCTGTAAGTCCCAGCTACTTGGGAGGCTGAAGCAGGAGAATCGCTTGAACCCGGGAGGTGGGGGTTGCGGTGAGCTGAGATTGTGCCACTGCACTCCAGCTTGGGCAACACAGCGAGACTCCATCTAAAAAAAAGTACTTAGCACAGTGTCCTGGCAAACGGTGAGATTAACAAATCATATCATTATTAGTAAGGGGAGTAGTAATGTGAGTACAGCTGCTGTGCCTGGAGCAGGGTAGGTGCTTGATAAATGCTATTTTTCTGTCTTCCTACATACATCAGAGATTTGTGATAAAAGTGCTAAGCTTTTGTACCACAGGTGACCTCTCAGGGGAGATCATACCTGGTAGTCCTGGCATCTGAGGTGTCTGTTCTCCTAGTTCCTCTCTCTGCTGTCATGCGACTACTGCCATTGCCAGCACACAGATGGCCGTAATCGTGAGAAAGAGTAGCCACATGGTGGGATGCTGAAAACTATCAGGAATGAGGCAAAGGGGTCTGTTTTATATCATATATTGAATTAAAACCAAAAGAGCAATTCATCTAAAGGACATAACTCTCCTTAATGTTTATCTACCGAATAGCAGAGCTTCAAAATACAGGAAGCAATAACTCAGACCTGCAAGGAGAAATAGACAAATCCACAATTATAAGTGGTGATATCTATACCCCTCTCAGTAAGTGATGGAACAGATGGATAGAAAACCATTTTGCATATAGATGATATAAACAGCACCATCAATCAACCTGACCTAATTGACATTTCTAGAACACTCCATCCAACGACAGTCAAATAGCTGAATTCTTTTCAAGTGCACAAGAACATTAAAACATTTACCAAGATAAATGACGTTTTGAGTCATAAAACAAGTCTCAGTAAATTAAAACGAACAGATCCAAGTCATACAAAGTATGTTCTGTGACCATAATGGAATTGAATCAATAACTGAATGATCTGTGGAAAATCCCAAAGTATTTGGAGACTAAGTAACACAATTATAAATAATAGGTTAAAGAAGAAATCAAAGGAATAATTGGAAAATATTTTGAACTTGAAGAAAATATAAGATATCAAAATTTGTGGAATGTAGGAGCAGTACATGGGGGAAATTTATAGTGCTGTTTTGGAAAGAATAAAGGTCTCAAATTAATGATTTCAACTTCTACTTTAGGAAAATCAAATTAAATCAAAAGTAAGAAAAAAAAGGAAATGATAACGTGGTAGGCAGAATTTAAGACGGCTTCCAGAAATCTTGCCCCTTGGTACACATGCCCTGTGGAAAACTTTCCTCTTGAATGTGGGCAGGGCCTGTGACTATGATAGGCCATCATTTCTAGGATTATGCTACTTTATATGGCAAAAGGAATTCTGCATATGATATTAGGTTTTGAGTCAATGGACTGTATGTTAATCAAAAGGAAGAAGATTATTCTGCATGAACCTGACCCAGGTGAGCTTTTGCAAAAAGGTGAAGCATCAGAAACAGGTTTTTGCTGGCCTAGAGAAGACAACACAGCCATGTTGTGAACCGCAGTGGAGACACGAGTCACGTAGGAGCTGAGCGATCCCAGGCCAACCGCCTGCGAGAATATGGGAACTACAGCTGCCCAGGCCAACCACCTGCGAGAATATGGGAACTACAGTTGTAAGAAACCGAATTCTTGTTTTTGTTTCTGAATTTGTGAGCTCGAACCTGAATTTCAGATGAGCTCCCAGTCCAACTGACATCTCAATTTCAGCCTAGTGAGATGCTTATACAGGGGTCCATGCCCAGGCTTCTGACCCATGAAAAAAAAAATAATAATAATACATTTCTTAAATGATTTAATTTGAATAATAAATTTGTGTTGTTTTAAGCTATTAAGTTTGTAGCAATTTGGCCTGCAGCAATAGAAAACTAATACAGATAAAACGCAAAGCATAAATAAATAACATAGAAAACAGAAAAATTGAAAAAATAATAAAATCAAAAGCTGATGTGGTGAGAATATTAAACATTCTGATAAACCTACGGCTCAAGAGAAGAGATCCAATTCTTAATATCTGGAATTAGAGAAATGTCATCACTACAGATTCTACAGATACTAAAAGAATCGTAAAGAAATATTAGGGAGAAATTTATGCCAATAGATTTGAAAAATACATGAAATGGACAAAGTATTTGCTATCTTCCCAAAGCTCACTCAAGAAGAAATAGATAATATAAATATCCCTACATATATAAAGGACTTGGGTTGAAAACATTCCCACAATGTAATATATAGGGACTGATATATTCAGTAATGAATTCTATGAACTATTAAAAAACTTATAAACTGGATGTGGTGATGCATACCTGTGCTCCCAGCTACTCAAGAGGCTGAGGCAGGAGGATTGCTTGAGCCCAGAAGTTCAAGGCTGCAGTGAGCTTTGAGTGTGCCACTGCACTCCAGCTTGGGCAACAGAGCAAGACCCTGTCTCTATAAAAAAAAAATAAAATAAAAAATAAAAATTTAGTGATTTAATTCTACAGAAACACTCTAAAAACGGAAAAGGAAGGACTACTTCCCAGCTCTTTATATGAAGCCAGCATTATTCTCTGATATGAAAACAAAACAAACACATTACAAAAGAAGGTAAAATGTAGACCAATATCCCTCAGGAACATAGATGTGAAAGTCGCAAGCAAAGCACCAGCAAATCCACTTCAATTATACAAAATGATAATATAACACAACCAAATGGGGTTTGTCCCAGTATTCTAGAGTTAGTCCAACATCTGAAAACCCAGCAATGTAATTTCCCATACCAACAAACTAAAAAAAGATAAGCCACATTATTCACTTAATATGTGCAGAAAAAGTACTTGGAAAAAGCCTTACATCCATTCCTGATAAAAGTGCTCAGCAAACTAGAAATTAAAGAACCGTCTTGATCTGAAAAAGAAATCTATGATAAACCTGGAGCTAATATCAGATACAACAGTAAAAGGCTGAATGCTTTCCCCCTAAGCATATCTGCTCTCAACACTTTTTCTTCAACATTGTATTGGAGATTCTACCCAGTGAAAATAGGCAAGAAAAAGAAATAAAAGTCATCAAGTTTGGGATGGGAAAATCCAAAACTATTTTTGGACAGCATGAACACCTGTTTAGAAAATCTGATAAAACATACAGAAAATATTCTGGAACTAATATATGTGTTTAGTAACATGGCAGGACCCAAGGTCAATATACAAAATTCAATTGTACTTCTAGATATTATAAACATACATTTAAAAATTAAATTCAATAAAACTTAGAGATAAATCTTACAAAAGATGTGCAAGACCCGTTCACTCTTCCTTAGAAAATATTGCTAATAGAAATTAAAGGCCTATGGAGCTTGCGGTAAGCTGAGATCATGCCATTGCAGCCTGGGCGACAGAGTGAAACTCCGTCTCAAAAAAAAAAAAAAAAAGAAAGAAAGAAATTAAAGGCATAAGTAAATGAATAAATGGAGAGATATACCACGTTCATGGGTAAGAAGACTGAATTAATATTAGTAAGATGCTACTTCTCTCCAAATTAACCTATAGCTTCAATGAAATTTCAAAGTTGCAGTAAGCACTTATTTTTTAAAAAATTGAACAGCTGATTTCAAAATTCATATGGAATTGCAATGTACTTAGAATAGCTAAAATAACATCAAAGTAGAAAAAAATTAGAGTAATAGCACTACCTGACACAACTTATTATAAAGCTACAGTTTTCAAGACAGTAAGGTATTATTGTTTCAGTAGGCAATTTAAATGTGTGAAGTAAGTAGAAAGTCCAGAAATAGACCACTTATTTATAGATAAGTAATTTTTGACAAAAGTGCAAAGACAATTCATTAGAGAAAGGATAGTCATTTTAAATAAATGATGCCAAAATAACTGGCATAATAAGTATCCTTAAGCTAAAAAATGTGAAGTTCAATTAATAGCTCATGCCATTTGCCAAAATTAACTCAAATGAATCTAAGACCTACATACAAAATTTAAATTTATAAAACTTTTAGATGAAAACAAGAGGAAAATCTGACTTGTTTAGACAAAGATTTCTTAGACATGATGCCAAAATGAAATTCATAAAGAAGTTGATAAATTTAACTCATTAAAAGCAAAAATGAAGAGACAATCCACAGCCTAGGAAGAAATATTTTAAATCCTATATATGACAAAAGACTTGTATCCAGAATTGTAAACTACTCTAAAAGGGAATAACAAGGAAAAATCCCATAAAAATGGGCAAAATATTTTAACAAACTTCACCAAAGAAGATGTCGATACTACCTATTAGAAGGTCTCTAAAGACTGACAATCTAAGTGTTGATGAGGGTGCGGAAGAACTGGAATTCTCACACACTGTTGATGGGAATTTAAAGTGATATAAACAACTTTCTGAAAACAATCTGACAGTGTCTTAAATAGTTAAACCTACACCTTTCATATGAACCAGCAATTTGAATTCTAGATGTTGACTCAAGAGAAATAAAAGCATGTTCATATAAAGAATATTCATAGCAGCTTTATTTGTAGCAGTCAAAATCTGGAATCAATCTGAACATCCATTAACAAATGAATGGATAAACACATGATGGTATCTCCAGACAGCTATAAAAAGAAAGTGAACCATCAATACACACAACAACACAGATGGATCTAGAAATATTATGCTAAGTGAATAACGTCAGAAGAAACGGAGTCTTGCTCCAGATACTTCTCCTCCTATGATGGGTTATGTCCATCTAAGTCAAACCTTTACATCAAAAATGACTTAGGACATTTTCAATTTACAATAGGTTTATCCAGAGATAACTCCATCCTAAGTTGTGGAGCGTACAGAATGTGTATCACTTTTGCAGCGTTGTAAGTTGAACCCTTGTAAGTCTGGGACCATCTGCATATGGTATACTTTATATACAATTTTAGGAAATGCAAGTTAATCTAGAGTGACAAAAAGGAGGTAAGTGCTTATCCTTTGAAAGGGAAGGGACAAGTGGGAGGACTTCAAAGGAGCCCAAGGAAATCTGGGGGGAGGATGAAGATGTCTGCCCAACTCGTGATGAGTGGTTTTGGCCACGGAGACACTTAGAGATGATCCATGGCCATGTGCTCCTTTTCTACCAGAGCCCGACAGCATGACAAGGAGTCCTGCTCAGCTGGGGTATACTCTTCAGTAGACAGCAGGGTCTTGCTGCAGAACCCCAGGGGACGGCACTGTGGATATCCTAATGGGGTTCATCAGGGACTCCGTAGGCATCTTCATGTACCATGAATATCTCTGTGGCATTGTGGTATCTGACAGGTCACAGGGTCCAAGTAACAAGGGTATTTGTGTCATAGCATGAACCTGCTGCAGAAACTTCTCTTACAGATTCTACTTAAAACTGGTCGCCTTTCATGTGAATTGGAGCAAAATTGCGAAGTGTGGTATATGCTGCCTCCCAAATCCAAAACGCTTTCCAAGCACTATGCTTCTGTCTTAGTGGAAGATGCAAGCTCTAAAACTTGTTGTTCCCCTTAGACAGAATATTCCTGACATTTCCCAGATGACTGGACTTCGCTGATGTGACAGCTGCCTAAAACTTTGTTTTTAGCACTCATTTCTCACTCTGCAGCCTGCATGTAGCTCACCAGTGGATCTCTGATACATGGCAATAAACACCATGGCACCAATATAGTGAACCAATGTGATGTTCTAGGAAACCTCCAGATGACATATTGTGAAAGAAAGCAGGAACTTCGATACAGCCCTGGGGCAAGACTGGGAATGTGTCCAGCGATTGCTATCTGTTCAGCGGGGCTTTTTTCCTTTTAGATGGAGATAGAAAAGAACTCACTCGTCACCTCAGTGGCCTCACACTGCCTTGATCTGCTGTCTTGCCATTGCAGATTGCACTGGGATTGTGGCTACTGTTTGATAAAGTTTGCAATAGTTCACTGTCATCTGCTATTTTCTTTCTCTTCTTTCCTTTTGTTTCCTGCTGAAGCCCTTGAGACAGCCTCCACCTGCAGCAAAAAAATCAATTATAAACACCACCACATCCCACAGCAAGAGAGAGATTATTACGGTTCTTAAGGAGTGAAAAATATGCAAATATGAGCTTATCACTATATCTACATTTAATTCACCAACCTGATACCAAGAGAGAAGCATCACCTTATTTTATAGGCCGTAATTCAATCAGGAAAAGTCACGTAATGGTTCACACCATTATAAGAATCTCTTGGCTGGGCGCAGTGGCTCTCGCCTGTAATCCCAGCAATTTGGAGGCCAAGGCGGGTGGATCATGAGGTCAGGAGTTTGAGACCAGTCTGACCAAAATGGTGAAGCCCCGTCTCTACTAAAAATACAAATATTAGCTGGGCATGGTGGTGCGCACTTGTAATCCCAGTTACTCAGGAAGCTGAGGCGGGATAATCGCTTGAACCTGGGAGGCGAAGGCTACCGTGAGCCGAGATCACACCACTGCACTCCAGCCTGGGCGACAGAACGAGGCTCTGTAACAACAACAACAAAAACAGCAACAAAATAATCTCTTGAATAGAATCATGCATTTCTGGTGCATTTTATAGTGAAAATTACACCCCTGAATACAGGTAGACAATGGAGAGAAAAGGACAGATGCTAACATGGATTTTCTTAAAAACTGGTATAATAAAGGATTCATAGTTAAGCATCAAGCCTACCTGTGTGGCTGAGAAATGAGACCCACGCCCCCACCTTAGTGAAAATCAGAATGCCCTCAGTGTTCCGTATGGAGAAAAGAATCAGCTGAGAAAAAACTACTGTGACCTCAGGTTTCCTTTCAGGTTTTGTGTCAAAAAGTATTGTTTGTAAGTAGCAGAGCATCACTGACACGAGTGTAAGGAAAAAGGAGAGAGTTTAACAAAACCACAGGACCACAGATGGGGAGCTGGCGCTGGACAACTTCACCAGGTGCTCTCACCACCTCAGAGTCTCTCTTGCTGTCATTCTGACTTTCCTGTCTGGGTTAGTTTCCCTCTTCTTCCTGCAGACAAGCCTGCGCAACACAGCAGGCAGTGCATTGCAAGAAACGCTAAACTCACGTTCTTCTAACTTATGCAGGCCCAGGAGGGAAAGTCCTACTCTCCGCTTCCACCAGCGCCAGTTAGAAACACTCCAGAGAAATTTACCATTGTCCTGGCTTAGGTTACATGTCCGCCTGTTAGACCAAACCATGTGGCTCACGGGTTAGGGCTATCATTGCTCTTGCTTCCATTACACATCCCCATCTGTGGCTGAGAAGAAAGGATATGCCACATTAAAACTGGAAGAGCCAGTGGCAAGGAGACAAGAACATTAGGAAGTAGCCACACCTTTTATTTTTGAGCTGACTAGAGACTTTGGGATTATACCACACAGAAGTGTTATATTCCTGGGCATGTGCTTTCTTCACCTACTAGTGAAAGGCACTGCATAAGTTACAAAAATCCACATCATTGTACAATTACTACCTCAAGAAGTTCAACATTTAATGAAGAAAATAGCAACAACCACAAAACTCAAACTGAAGGGGTTGCAAATGCTCTAAGAAATATACAAGAATCTATTGTAGGTAAACGAATTTGGAGAAGAATCATATATCCATCCATCCACCCATCCATGCATCAGAATCACCCATGGAGCTTTGAAAAACATAGGTAACTAGGTAAACCTGCAGAGGGTCAGGGCTAGGCTTGGATGTCTGTATTTTTAAAAACGTCTCTGAGACATGGCGCTGAAACTGCAGATTCAGTAAATGTTGAAAAGCAACACTGAAAACAAACTTGGGGCCAGCATATGCTCAATATAAAATGTGTATAACTTTTAGATAACAACATTTTGGAGAAAACAGAACAGAGGTGGTAAAAAAAAAACTTGGTGTTTGGTTTGCTATATTTCAAGTTGAAGTGTGAACTGGTGGCGGTGGTATTACTTCAAACATTCAGATTGTATTGGTTATATAAGCATGTATTTGAATTATTGCTCCCATCAGTACCCATCTCAGCAGTGGGAAATCACCATCTGCGCACAGTTTGTAAGTTTTCTACACTCCTCCTTAGAGAGCTCATAAAAAGATAATGAATACAAGCAGGCATCGGCTTGAACAGATCCTTGAGAGTGGGTTCTAGGGATCTCTCTCTGGAAAGGAATCCCACCTTCTACCTTGCATGTCTTATAGAGCCCAGTGCCTGCAGCAAATAGTTTTAGAAGACATACTTTGTTTTGTTTTGTTTTGAGATGGAGTTTCACTCTTGTTGCCCAGGCTGGAGTGCAGTGGCATGATCTGGGCTCGCTGTAACCTCTGCCTCCTGGGTTCAAGCAATTTTCCTGCCTCAGCCTCCTGAGCAGCTGGAATTACAGACATCTGCCACCACACATGGCTAATTTTTTGTATTTTTAATAGAGACGGGGTTTCACCATGTTGGCCAGGCTGGTCTTGAACTCCTGACCTCAGGTGATCCACCCGGCTCAGCCTCCCAAAGTGCTGGGATTACAGATGTGAGCCACCGTGCCCGGCCACTGTTTTCAGACATGATGTTTTCAGCAGGTGACAGAAAACCAGTTTTAACTGCCATAACTTAAGAATGTTATCATTCACCAACTAGGGAGTCCAGAAGCATGGTGGTCTTCAGAATTACTGATTTACTTGTCCAGTCGTCATGTCTAGGACCCAGGGCTTTCTACCCTTCTGGTCTGTCAACTACAGCCTCAGCATCATCCTAAACCTCTCCTCCTTTATGGTCACAAGACAGCAAATTGGTTTTTCATGCTTCCTGTGTATAGATAGCCCCAGATCAGGGGAAGAATGGGACCTGGAGTCTGGCTTGTGTCTAGAGAGATGTTTCTCTGAAGCTTCCATCAAAGCACTCCCATCATTGACCAGAATGGGGCAATATGCTTAATCTCAAACAATCATTGTTGAAAACAATAGGGCTACCAATAGGCTTGCTTCTTGAGTTTAAGCTGCTTATTCAAACTACATTACTGATCAGGGAAGGAATGGAATAGATTTAGACAGTATCCATGATGCTCATGCAACAGTGGAAATTAAATGTCCTCCTTTACTTTTCCATTTCTCCACTTTTGAGGAACTACAGTAGAAATAAAGGGTTGATGACAATAAAGGAATGTGATTATTATTTTCATTGTGGTCATGAAGAGAATAAAAGAACCATAGGGCTAAGATAGTATAAAAACCTCCTATCACCGCATTCTAGAAGTCTGTCTGTATAAAGGTAAGGAAACAGATGCAGTTTCTGATCTTGTGAAGCCGTCTGGCTTAGGGAACGACAGAAAGTGTTTGCACGAGGGAGTGCCTGAGAGAGAGGCCTTCAAGGATCAGAGTGATCATGAGTGGTTGGGATTTACAACAGTTCGTGAATAGAGGATGGCGTGTGTCCAGTTGTGGTGACAGTGAGGACAGACAGAGGGCAGCCCACGATCCAGCTCAACTAGAGCAAGAGACATATGTGCACAGAAGAGCAGTGGAATATGAGACTAGAAAGCTCATCCGAAAGACACTGCATGAAACCTCCAGCACTAGAGCAAAGAAACAGTTGTTCAAATGTAGGTTACATGAAACCAATGAAAGTTTTAGAGCAGAAAATTTAAGTGATTCAAACTGAACTTTTGGGAATTATCTTGTGTGACCAATGTTAGGTAACCCAGAGGCTAGATTTGGAGGGTGTAAATTAGGATACTAGTGGAAAGGGAGAAGCAGAGGCACTAGATGTTATTGATAGAATTCTCAGTGGCCTGGAAACTGACTGGAGGGTGGGGCTGAGGTACACAGGAGAGTTCAGAGTAATCCAAGATTTCAAGTGTAGATGCTTGGAAGAAAATAGGGCTTTTTGGGGTGAGTCAGGAGAAGATGTAGGTCTGGGTGGGCAAGTGGGGGGTTGAATTATGTACACATTGATTTCATCCACCAACAAAGTCATCTTATGGTAATAGTCAGATAGTAGCTGGTTAGAACGTTGGGACAGAAACCTTGACTAGAGGCATAGATTTTTATTTCCGACAAAGGCGGAGGCTGTGTTGCAACCATGAGCTCGTGAGTTAGTCTTCAGGAGCGGGCAATGGACTCTTTATTCGCAAATGCATCATGGGTGATTCGGATGCTCAGAGAGTGTTGACCGCCACAGGCTAAGGGCCCTCTTTCGCTGATAGTACACTTCTGCACGCCCTTCTGGCCGATTCCACTTACAGGCTTGATTTGGACTACATTTCGTCTATATGTCAAAAGTCCATTTAGTATTTTCTCCTGAACCCCTTTTCCCAACACATTGAGCACATGAAAGCAACTGGAAGGCCTGTCACTTTTCTACAACCTCAGTGCTTTTAAAAACCACACACTGCGTTTCGTGCGCTGCAAATGCTGTCACAAACAATTCAAGCTCAACTACATTCTTAAAACTGGTCAGACCGGGCGCGGTGGCTCAAGCCTGTAATCCCAGCACTTTGGGAGGCCGAGACGGGCGGATCACGAGGTCAGGAGGTCGAGACCATCCTGGCTAACACGGTGAAACCCCGTCTCTACTGAAAAATACAAAAAATTAGCCGGAGGAGGTGGCGGGCGCCTGTAGTCTCAGCTACTCGGGAGGCTGAGGCAGGAGAATGGTGTGAACCCAGGAGATGGAGCTTGCAGTGAGCCGAGATCCGGCCACTGCACTCCAGCCTGGGCGACAGAGCGAGACTCCGTCTCAACAGAGTACCTGTTAGGATTTCCATTCCTATATTTAAGGGAAGAGCAGAAATTGTAAATAACCCACACTCTGCACACTCTTTTGCATAGGGTTCCAGCACACCACGAATTTGAGGTGAAGAGTTCCGAATCACAGAGGGCCATTCGGGAGGTTTTCGTTATGTGTACGCTGGTAAATGGATGCTGCTTTTTGCATTCTTTCTTTTCCAGAAGAGAGATTTTAAAAGGAAAAATATGTCCCAATGAGTGTATCAGCTTCTTGATTTTGCCAAGAAACCTTATTTCTGTCTAACACAGAGAGAAAATGGTACACAAAAAGAGAGTGGTAGTGAGAATATGATAGATAACGCACAAAAGATGGGATCAGAATACATGAGAGAAATCTACAATTTAATCTTAAAATAAAGATCAATTACCTAGTAGTAATATGGGCTATGTTTATGGAAAGGAAGACCACTTAAGAAGCAATACAAATAATCAATAAACAAAATAGCATATGTTGAACTCGCCAGTCAATAAAAAAATGCCTACTAAACTAAGAAGGTTCTATTTTTTTTTTAACTATCAGATTAAAAAACCTAAAACTTTAACACTCTGGTGCAAGTAAGGATGTGGAGACACTTGTAGCTCTGATATTTTGTTCGTAGGGGTGTAATTGGGCACAGACATCCAGGGAGTTTGCAGTCTCTGTTTACATTAAAACAGCCACACCCTCCAACCCAGAAATTTCTCTTGCCAGTATCTAATTCATAGGAATACTCACACATACACACACAAAAAAATATGTAAAGGGTATGTCACAACATTGCTCATAAGAGTGAGAAATTGAAAACAAAATAGCAAAATAAAAACAGCAGTAAGATAGGCGATAAGCTGTGGTGTATGCATATTATGGAAGACCAGGAGCAGATAAATACAAGAAAGTGCATCTTTATGACGTCGGTGGGGGGGATTATTTATCGAATAAAAAATTAACAGAATGTGATTTATAACTTGAGGATAGTAAGTTTAAAAACACAAATTGATACTGAATCTTTCCTGAGGGGGCACCTCTGCTTGTAAAAAGATCAAAAAGGTGCAGCAGGATTTCACGGTCACTTCTGGTAAGTGGGCAGAGGCTGCAACTTGAGGTTCTGAAAAGGAATATGAGTCTTGTCTTTAGTGCTGAAACCTTGTATCAAGGTGAATTGTATTCACATGTTGTGTGGGTAAATAAACTATTAATAATTCAAAAACAATATTGATTATAAGCACTATCTGGTACATATACAAATATCTGAAAGGATGAAATGATTCTGATTTGTTGAATGCAACTTTGTAGAGCCTTATTCTGTTTTCTGACGTTCATGTTTTGTTTTTCTTATTATTTTGAAGTAACTGGATACTTTCAAGTGTACCATCCCCTTGATTATTTCCAATCTGTGAGGTCGTGAAAGGCAGGAGGGGCGGGGAGATGATGTAACTGTATTGGAAACTGGCTGGATGATGGGGCTGAGGTACACAGGAGACTACGGAGTGATCCAAGGTTTCAAGTGTGGATGCCTGGAAGGAAACAGTGTTTTGGGGATGAGTTAGGAGGAGGTGTAGGTCTGAGTAAGAAAGTGAGGGGTTGAATTATGTACACTGTTCTCTTGCCACCCACGTCATCTTGGAAAGCAGTACTCTCTATTTCTTTGTCCATGACTCACAATTGGCAGCATCTAAATTAGAACTGAGGTCTTCTGGGGTCAGGTTCACCATATCACTCTTGCTTCTTGTGTCTGTGACTGGAAAACTTAATATAATCCTCTTCAAATCATCTGTTTTGGATTAGCCCTACGTGGTTACATGCTGAAGATCAATTCACCTGGGCCAGATGTGCCTCGCTCATCTCAGACTTACACAGTGCACTGTATTCTTGCTACCATCCAGCACTCTCAGCCTCTCCAGGTCCAAATACATCCCTGAGCTCTGTGCTGGGGAACTGGGAGAAAGATCATTACCCAGCATCTTGCCAACCATATCACAGGCCCTTAGACCAGATTATCCTGTGATCAACAAACTGGGTTATTCAGTTCAAGGGAAAAACATTCCACATTAAGATATGAAATAACAAAAAATGTTTTTCTTAATCCATGAAATAAGGAGTTGGCTTTTCAAACCTCTCATCAAATTCATAATACAATACAAATAAATACACGTCAATGGGGGAAATCTCACCAAAGTCTTTTTCACTCGTACACATTTCTTTAGGATGTATTAACTGTATTTTCCCCCCACTCTCAAATTATAGCTTTACTTCATTAAGCAAAGCAACAGAGCTTTTCCCTGGAAGAAATAAGAGGCAAGGAATAGCAGGTAGCCTGTGTGTTATGAAATACTAAGAAGGAATTCATAATCCCTTTGGCATCCTAGTGCTGTCTTCAGGCTCACAAAGGAACAGAGGACAGACTGTGGAAGGACGGGGCCTCTGGGGACATGGCTGGGTGACCTCTTTTCTCAGCTGAATCTGATGTTGGCAGAGACTGAAAGACACTGTGCAAGTTAGTGATCCATGAAATCATGGCTCATCACATACATGGTTATATATTTTTAAATGTATCATGAGAAATTCTTGTAAAAGTTGATACAAATGTTAAATGAAAGAAAACCAGGAACATCCCTGGAAACCGTGGAGGCATCATGAGGAATATGATTCCGCTAAACAAGAAAGATTCAGAAGCACTGTTCCCTTGCCACCCACGTGACCTTGGAAAGCAGTTCTCCCTATTTCTTTGTCCACAAACTAAGAGAACAAACTACTTCATAAATTGTTCCCAGAATCAAATGAAATATTTGTACATAGATTAGTTCTTATTGTTGAGGAAAACTATTTTTAAAGGACAACATTGTGGAATTTTTGAAATCTGCATTTAATTATCCTCAGAATTGTAAACAGAAAAACATTCTTCATTCCATAATTACAGCTACACTTACTGGGAATAAACTTCAAGTTGGTATTCAAGAAGAAACAATCAATCAATACACTGTCTCCATAGCCAAATGATTAGGTTGCTGACCTCTATAGCTCAGGAATCTTTTCCATTAAATAAACTAAGAAACTAGTGTTCTGGGTAATGACTCAATTTTTGTAATGTTTTTTCTTCTTGAAATATTGTAAAATATTCCTTGGTACAACTTAGCTTTCTCTGATCAAACATAATCTTAACAGAAATGCTAACCCAGGCTCTGAAGTTAAATATCTGTATTTATTTTTAAGGTGGTTGTCCAGATTAAGTATATATCATTGAGTTTAGATCATAATCAAAGCTTAAACAAAAATTAGAACATCCTCATGCAAATCTTTAAGAACCTGAGAATAAACCTTTGGATTAAGCTTTAGCATTTTAGGTAAAATCTTTTCTAGGTAAGGACTGAGATTGCAGAGTGACCAAAACCTGTTGGAGAGGGGAATATCTCACTCCTATGAGGTGTTCCTAGGTAAGAATCAGACGCCTTGGAGAGCTGAGAGATGGCATGCCATCGCTCCTTGTCTAGTCTCATGGACTGAGCTTCAATCTTGAGGAGGATCAACTCTTTCCAGAAGATGCTTTTTGAGATTGAATACAAGTAGAACTCCTTTGGCATCTAGGTAAAGAACTGGGACAGAGTTTGAGAGAGTGTCATTTTTACATTTCTGCATAGACCCCAGTATGATCTCATGATTCACAATGGGGGCTTGGGGCCATGAGGAGGCAATACTCAAAAGCTGGGGGCTCTGGTGTCCTCCAAAGAAGCAGCAGCCTCCTTTAAGCAGCTTTGCAGGCAGCAGGCAAGGACGTGAGGAAGCATGTCAGTGATACTGAGCTGAAGAACACTCCGCCAGTCACGTGAGACACAATCAGATACGAGACTCCTTCAAACAGGAGCAGGCTTTAGAGGAATGGGTGGAGTCCTATGAGTAGGCCACAGCCAGGAGATGGGTGATTAAGAGCATTAGGATTTGTGACAATTGTGTAGAGACTGGAACTGGATTATGGCATATCAATTTGAGCTAGTTACCTATATAGATGGATGTGTGGAACCTCAAAGAGAAAAAGAAAAAAAAAAGTGTCGAAAATATAATAAAATAACATTTAGTGTATCTGTTAATCTCTTACTTACCTATCTATTTTCTGAGACTATTTAAATGTCCTTCTCTTTAAATACAGTCATGCATTACATAAAGATGTTTCGGTCAATGATAGACAACATATGCGAAAGGGATCCCACAAGAATGTAAGACGATATTTTCACTTTCTTTCTCTAGATACACAAATATTTACCATAGGGTTCCAGTTGCTTACAGTATTCAGTAGAGTTATATGTTGCTTTGGTGTGTTGGTGCCAAGGTGTGTTGCCTTGGACAGTAGGCTACACTGTATCACCTGTGTGTAGTAAGTTCTGCCATCTAGGTTTGTAAAAACAGACCCTATGATGTTGGCACAATGATGAAATTGCCCAGTGTCACAGTTTTCAGAACACAGCCCTGTTGTTAAGCAATGCATGAGTGTACTTTTATTTTATTTTCCCCTTTTCACCAAAATTTAATAACTTTAGTTATCTTTACCATAACTCTCTCACGAACATTGATGTAAAATAATTTCAATAAAATTTTAACAAATCAAATTCAACAATGTATTTTTAAAATGTACATACCAGCCAGGTATGGTGGCACGTGCCTGTAAACCCAGCTACTTGGGAGGCCAAGGCAGGAGAACTGCTTGAAGCCAGGAGTCGGAGGTTGCAGTGAGCAGAAATCGCGCCACTGCACTCCTGCCTAGGTAACAGAGTGAGGCTCTGTCTCAAAAAATAAAATAAAAATAAAATAAAATGCACACACCACAACTAAGTGAGATTTATTCCAAGTATGAAAGTCTGGTTCAACATTTAAAAATCAACTAATATAATCTATTATAGCAAGAAGATAATTGATGCAGAAAAAATATTTCACAAAATCCAATACCCTTTAATGATGAAAAGTCTCAGAAAACTAGGAGTAGAGGGTAGGGGAGCTTCCTCAACTTGATAAAGAATGTCTACCAAAAAGTCTACATCTAAAATTATACTTAACGTCAAGAAACCATATGCTTTCCTGAAGAGATCAGGAGCTAAGCCAGGATGACCCTTTCATCACACCTACTTAACGTCATAACAGGAAACCCTCACTAGTGCAATAGTGACAAAGAAAGGTAATAAAAAGTAGGCAGATTGGGGAGGAAAAAATAAATTGCCTTTGTTCAAAGATGACATGATTAAGTAGAAAATCACAAACAATTGACCAAAAAAATCTCCTGGAACTAATAAGCAATCACAGCAAAGTTGCAGAATACAAGGTTAATATATGAAAGTCGATTGTTTTCCTATATACCAGCAATGAACAATTGCAATTTGAAATTAAAGCACTAAACCAGTTACAACTGCTCAAAAATCAAATTCTTAAGTACAAACCTACCAAAATATGTACAGGATCTATATACATAAAATATAAAAGTCTGATAAAAGAAATTAAAGAGGATCTAATTAAATGGAGATATATTCCATGCTCATGAATTTGAATTCTCAATAAAGTTAAGAGGTTAATTCTGTCCCACAGGATCTGTAGATTCAAGACAATATCAATTAAAATTTCAGCAAGCTATTTTGTGGATATTGATAAAATAAATTTAAGGTTTATATGAAAATGTAAAAGAAAAAGAATAGCCAACAGGACACTGAAAGAGAATAAACTCAGTGCACTAACACTACTTGACATCAAGACTTATGAAATTATGGTAATCAAGACAATACCATGGTACTTGCAAAAGAATGCCTACATGTACCAGTGGAATGGGACACAGAGTCAAGAAAGAGATCCACAGAAATGTACTTTACTAACCATTGACGAGGGAGCAGTGCCAAGACAGCGGCACACTCACTGCTTATCGAAGAGAAGACTCCGTGCAAGGTAGAAGTCTACGGAAATGAGTTGGTTGTTTTAAATGCTGTGTATTTATACAATGGAGTGACGTGGGTCTCTACCTAAAAATGTCTAAGCTATATTGTTAAAGGGAAGGATGGTTCACAAAAATGTTACGCAGAGAATCATGCCATTTCTGTAAAAATGTAACATGTAAATTCATAGAAAAAACTTGAATCAACATACATGAAACTATAGAGCAGCAATCATCTGTGAATGTGAAATTATAATTGACTTTTACTGTATTCTTTATGTGTTTCTAATATTTTTGAAAAGGAAAATATACTAGTTGTTATTTGATATACTTGCCATTAAGGTTCTCTGGTCCAGCGCGTCTTCCTCCACACAACGGTAGTGTAGGGTGCAGATGGCAAGTTTTCAGTTGTATTGTAGCAATGCTAGGAGGTCAAATATTTAGAATAAGATATTCCCTATTTCCATGAAACACAGAAAGAGTAACATCTATCACATGGAAGAGAAGAACATAATCCAAAACGTGAGCTGCGCCCGCCCCAGTGTCTGCTCCATCATGGAGTACTGCTGCTGGGGGAACCAGAACTGTGGAGAGAGCACGAAAAATGGTCCAAAATCCTCACTGCAGCACAGAAGATGGAATGAAAGAGTGAAAATATTTCATGTGCAATTATGGTAGCTTGTTTTTTCCTGATGATATGAAGCAGAGATTAGATCTTCTCTCAATAGTAATTTATGATTAATTTTGTGATAAAATTATGAATGTGTTGTAAGAACTGTAAAAATCAATTGAATATGTTAAGTTGAATCATATGAGGGGATATATAGCAGTAGTCATGGCACCGTTAAGGGAAATGGAATTATTGGAGCCCCACCCTGGGACTGTTCCCACTGCCAAAGCTGAATGTAAGTCAAACTAAAACCACAGACTCATCCCAGTGTAAAAGGGTGTACGGGTGTAACACACCAGGACAGTCCTTCCCACAGTGAGGGACAGGGAACCTCGGGTAGGCAAAGCTTGAGAGTCTGAACAGTCAGGCAGTGATGTCAGAGAAGCTGGATAGAAGGCAGTAGGACCCTAGAGTCCTGTGGGGATGCGGTGGGGACATTGGGAAGATTCATGAACAAAAGAAGCTCCACTCCTAAAGGACCTGAGTTGATAGATGGACAAAAGCTGGATTCAGCCACTGCCAAGGCAAAAGCCTAACTGTAAGAACTACGCCCCAAGACCATGGAAGAACGCATATCCCAAGGGACCTGATTCTGCATCAAGCTGCTTCGGGGCTCCCTATCTAAGATGCCCACTGGTCCTGAATATTGTATTTGGGAGCCAGGAAACGGGGGAACATTCAGACTACTGCTGAAGTCTAAGGAGTCCCTACCTTCAGGAGGATACAGATCACATTTTGAGTATCTTTTGAACTAAAGGAGAAAAGGTTATTCATTAGCTATGCATTAAAAAAGTAAGAATGCAGAGAAGTGGCTAAATAAAAGATAACATAAAAATAAAATCTCTCCTATACAACTGGGTCCTTAAAGCAAAGCCCATGGTAGCAAGACCACGGTCGTCTCTCTGTCCATCTCTATCATGTCTGCAGCCAGCTGCCGGCCGTGCAAGTGGCAGTCAGACTAAAGCATTCCGCATTTCTGGACCTCTTCCAACTGCACTGGCTGGAGTGTGTGCCAGATAATGGGCTGGCCAAATACCACTGCTGGAGCCTCAAAACAACGGTTCTACAGTGAAGCGTGAAGCCCATCCTGGAGTGCCAACATTCCTACCTTGGGGGCCATTTGCAAAAGTGCACGCATGCCATGTTTTAATTTTCAGAAAAGGTACGCACTTTAAGTCCATGGTGATGTAGGTAGAACTGCACACGTGTGCTCATGAATGCAGGGCTATTATTTATTCTGAAGTACTTCACATTGTCGCTTCCTTTTCTCAACTGAAGCCTAAATTGCATGCGAGCACTTCTTTAAAAGGCTGCTTCTCTACAGGAGTGCAGGAGTGGGTTGATCCTCTCCTAGGGAGACTCATCAGAATCTCCATGGGGCCTCTGTCTTTGAAAAAGCATATTCAATTTCACACAATTTTATATTGGAAAAAATTGTAAGGCCTACTGTCATCATATCAATGGCAGAAAATAAAAGTTAACAAAACCCTTTTGACAAGAAGATTTGGGTGAAGTGAACCACCTTTGATTTTCTTTTTAATGGCATCTGTTTGGTTGGCAATACGCTCCATAAGATTGGGAATTCCTGGAGGACAGGGATAACAGCAAAAATAATGCTTTCTGCATTCACACAGGCTTTTACAAGGTGTTGAAGAGCTTTCCCTGCTAAATTCAGCATGCTGAAACAGGTAGCTGTACAGGGACTGTGGACAGATTGCCTGGGTTCCAGATCTAGCTCCCCCAGGACAAAACTGCGTGACTTCAGGCAAGTACCCTCATCTATTACACGGCGACAGTAATACCTCATCCTCCTAGGGCTCATAACCCTCCTATTGCATGTATTAAATGAGTTTTGTATAAAAAACCCTCAGCATAGTTCCAAGCTCCTAGGGGTGAGATGGAAATATGAGTTGTTGTCATTGGACGTGGGACACACGTGTCCTTGTGTGATCCTTGTAACAATCCTGTGACCATCATGGAAGTCAGCTCCATTTGGCACAGATGAGAAACTGGGTCACAGGAAGTCTTGCCTAAAGCCTAGCAGCTACTGAGAGGTGGAGCTAACACTAGGTCCCAGCGCTCCAGACACTGCCCTTTACAGGACCTGGGGTACGTTTTGTTTTCATTCCTGTCGAGGAATTGATTACAAAATCTTGTCATTAACTTGGGTCCTTTTTCAGTCCACGTCAATCTAGGAGCAAACAAGGTTAACAACAATGCTACGAAGTAGCGTTTCTCTGGCCCACCCTCACCAGCAATTTGGAACATTCCAGCCCCCATAAAATTCACTTGAGCAAGTCCGGGAGTCTCAGGACTGTATGACAGGTACTCACACATAAGTCTGCTTAGCTATCACTTGATGAGTGACTTTTTCATCACTGACTCTATCTGCCATGGGGATGTTTCAGCCAAAGTTGCCACCATATCACAACTTCCCCCACCTGCTCACACTTCCTCAACCCAAGCCCCAGCTGTGGCGGCTCCTGCTCCAGCTGCTGGGCTGTCCGTCTCGTCAGCCCTCCTCCTAGGGCAGGAGGTAGCCCAAACCTAGGCTCCGGCTGTGACCCATCACTCATGTCGAAATCAGGAACTTAATTCCTTCTCAATCAATATATTAATTCGTTATTAGTAATAAAATGTTAAAGTATACTTTTCAAAAATGCAAAATCATGACTCTCAGGCAAATACAAAATAAGCACATGTCAAAGATGGTTACTCAAACTCATTAATTAAAGGGGGAGCCAGTAAGTTGTTATGACCACTTCCAAAAGCATTATAGAAGTGAAGGCACTTATGGGAGGATAAAATTTCTGGCTTAGGCACAAAATTGATTAAGGCCCAATAGGCCTGTAAAGAAAGCAACTATTATTCTAGTGAAATACAGAATCTCTCCTACAAAGTTGGTTATAGAAAAGTTAAAAAACAAAACAAAACCAAAACAAAAAGAAAACCTCTTCATACATCTTATTAAAGTTTCTAAGAATTGACCATCTAAATAGAGAGAAACCCAAGTTTTTTTTTAACCATGAATATATGTAATTTTTATTTGTCGATTAGACCACAGCATAGTTAAAAAAAAAAAAAAGAGAGAGCATATGGAAAAGTAGGGAGGGAAATGAATACAGTAGAAAAGATTGATTAACCTAAAACTGAGTTCTTGAAAAAGACTAATAAAATTCTTTTTTTTACCCTTTTAAATTATTATTATTTTCTTAAATTATACTTTAAGTTCTAGGGTACATGTGCACAACGTGCAGGTTTGTTACGTATGTACACATGTGCCATGTTGGTGTGCTGCACCCGTTAACTCATCATTTACATTAGGTATATCTACTAATGTTATCCCTCCCATCAACCCCACGACAGGCCGCGGTGTGTGATGTTCCTCACCCTGTGTCCAAGCGATCTCATTGTTTAATTCCTACCTATGAGTGAGAACATGCAGTGTTTGGTTTTCTGTTCTTGAGATAGTTTGCTCAGAATGATGGAGAAACCCAAGTTTTAACATAATGATATTTGGAAAAGTTTCACAAGATTTTTTCATCTCCTTATTAATAAATCTATCAAAAATTGGTCAACTTTGGCAAAATTTTAATTATTTTATTATATCTTTGAGATTCACTAACTTTCTGGAATAGCCTAATGATACAACTCTTCTACATGCTTGTTAGCTTACTACGGAAGAACATATCAAACAAAAAACTAGCGCTTACTTGCACAGTTAGATTTCTCTGTTAATATTCCTCATAACAGGGTCTCAGCTACCAGTACAAGTTATGACTTAAAAGCTAACTACTCTTATTACAAGAAAAAACTGGGAGGCAGAAAACTGAGAAGTACCTGCTGTGTGTAAGTATTTCAGCAGACGAGCAAAGCTAGCAAATGCACACAACACTATTTTCCACAGCCACATAAAACTTTTTTGCTTCCTTCCTAAGTGGCATCAGAAACAGCTTTATTAATGGGACATTATAGCATACAAAAATAAGAAGTAAAAGTATGTCATTTTAACATGTTTAGTAAGATCTCAGTATTCAATTTCACTAAGCAAAAAGTGTTTCATAGTCTAAGGACCTTGGAGTATATAAAAGGTAACAATTTCTGTTGATATAAAAGTCTGGTAAATAATTATTTAATTTACTTTAACAGAAATGTATTATTTCTATAATCTTAAATATGACATAGTAGCAGTATTTGCTTTTTGGTCAGTAAATCAATAAAATGTTTGAAGAATTCAATATAAAACAAATTTCGTGAAGATAGTGTGAAAACCCAGAATGTTATAAAGTCATATGCAAGAGTTTGTTATTCACAAATGTAATAATACACATGTATGTTATTGCATATATATACAATATATTATATTGCTATATATGCACATATGCACAAATGTAATAATATACATATGTTATTGCATATATATATACAATATATTATAGTGCTATATATGTACATATACACAAATGCAATAATATACATATATTATTGCATATATAAGCAATATATTATATTGCAATATATAATATGTGTGTGTGTGTATATATATATATACGTATTTTCTATCTTTCATCTTTACTTTCTTGTACTCTTCTTTTATATACCTTTCTTGGCATAATATCTTCCTCCTCTGTCCCTATCTCTATGCCAAACATATCTTTAAGGAAACCAGAATTGATCACACACACACACACACACACACACACACACCCAGCAGGAGGTGGGCAGCCAGTGAGTAAGCATTACCACCTGCACTCCTCCTCCTGTCAAATGAACAGTGGCATTAGATTCTCATAGGAGTGTGAACTCTATTGTGAACACACGTGCACAATATTACTGCTGCACTGTGCAACACATTCAAATTATCCCTCCTTTTCTGAAATCTTTTTTTCTTAATTCACAACCAAATATGGTGATGGCTGAAAAAGTTAATAGATCACTAAAACTAAATTACTGGTAACTAGCATTGTAGGTGGCTATAGCAGTTAAGTGAATGGGGATAGCTTCTCAGTTATCAGCAAATGTAACAAAAGATTGCCATTAACGTGCATTGCTTGCAGATAACATGATTATTTATGTAGAAAATCCCAAAACATCAGAAAAAATACTCCCAGAAATAATAAGTGATTATATCAGTGTTGTAGGATAAAGGTTAATATACAAAAATCAACGATTTTCCCCTTTATTAGGAATGAACAATTAGAATGTGAAACTAAAACACAACACCATTTACATTAGCATTAAAAAACAAATGAAATACTTAGGAATAGATTGGACAAAGTATGTATAAAAATCTGTGTAAGGAAACTATAAAAACTCTGATGGAGGAAATAAAATATCTAACTGCAACCATATGGCACTTTGGAAAAGACAAAACTATAGAGAGAGTAAAAAGATCAGTGATTGTCAGCAGTTTAGAGAAAGGATGCAGAGGATAAAAAAATGTGACATTTGGGATTTGGGGGGGTGATTCAGCTAATCTGTATGGTACTGGAATGGTGGATGCATGACCATGTACATTTTTCAAAACTCATAGAATTATGTAACATAGAATGTAGCCTAATGTAAACTTTAGACTTTAGCTAATAATGGTGTATCAATACTGGTTCATCAATTATGATGCATATACCACACTAATGCAAGCGGTTTATAATAGGGGAAACAGGAGGAGAAGGGGAGCAGGGAAGAGAAAATATACTGGAACTCTCTGCACTGCTCTGTAAACCCAAAAGCTACCCTGATACATATTTTTTTAAAAATAAGTTCATAACAGTTTGCAAAA
Organism: Mandrillus leucophaeus; assembly: GCF_000951045.1. Classification (NCBI taxonomy): domain Eukaryota; kingdom Metazoa; phylum Chordata; class Mammalia; order Primates; family Cercopithecidae; genus Mandrillus; species Mandrillus leucophaeus. The sequence goes on along the minus strand of NW_012102665.1, from coordinate 2,389,364 downwards.
CAGACTAATTCTTCTACTGATGTGACCTCCACATAGGCTATACTATCTACTGACAATCATGTAACATTGACTTTTAAAGCAAGGAAACCAATAATGCTTCCTCTTTGGAATGATGATATGTTTGATCTCAACAATCAGTGAGTTTAGGTCATAATGAGATCTGTTTTTCTGTGAAACAAGTTGGGAAGGTGGGAGCAAAGTGGAGCTTTTCTAGCACTAAGGAGTAGCCGTGGGATCTTGCATGCCGGGCTGAGGACTCCTCCTTCTCTCTGTTTTCTCTAAATCAAGGCTACGGTAGAACTTTGGGGCATCAAAGAAAGTAATTGCAGGGCAATAAAGTGAGGTGGGTGTTAGAAGGTTAAAAGTGAGCTTATGTATCTGGACTATATCTCTTTTAGAAATAGGTCATGGTGGTGTGCACATGTGCCTATGTGTGAGAGCATATGCATGCACACACATGCATTTTTAATGGTCCTCTTATCAATTATTAATATAATCTGAAAGCTATCACTTTAATTGCTTTTCTCGAGTGTGATTTTTCAGTCCTGGATATTGTATGATTGTAATGACTATCTCCATTAGTATAGAAAAACAAAACTAGGTAATATAAATAAAATTTTAGCAGAGCATAAATTTTATGCTTTTTAGAGAACTATGATCAGGGTTGTTATACATTATATTTGCTAAAAAATAGAAGAAATGATAATGATGAGGTCAAGCAGAAAGAGAATTAAAATACAGGAAAAAAACATGAATAAGTAAGGACAATCTTGAATAATGCATAGTTTGTGAAAACTGGTATAGAGAAGATGACCAAAAGACCGGTATTCGCCTGTTTGTGTTCAAACATAATTTACTATAGTTTCCCTCTTTGAGAAGATTTCATTACACATATAGGCTAGTGTGATAATTACTTTTATGTGTCAACTTGACTGGGCTGTGGGATGCCCAGATGTTTGGTTAGGGATTATTCTGGGTGTGTCTGTGAGGGTGCTTCTGGATGAGATTAACATGTGAATGAGTGAAGCACACTGGCCTCCCCCATATGTGCACCTCATCTAATCCCTTAAAGCAAGAGTTCCCAACCCCCAGGCCATGGACAGGACCAGTACCTGACAGGACAGGACCAGAAACCAGGCCACACAGCAGGAGGTGAGCAGCCAGGGAGTGAGCATTACCACCTGAGCTCCTCCTCCTGTCAGATGGGCAGCTGCATTCGATTCTCATGGGAGTGTGAACCCTATTGTGGACCGTGCATGCGAGGGATCTAAGTTGCATTCTCCTTGTAAGAATCTAACTAATGCCTGATGATCTGAGGTGGAACAGTTTCATCCCAAAACCATGCCTGCCCGTCAGCCCCCAGTCCATGGAAATTTTGTCTTCCATGAAACCAGTCCCTGGTACCTAAAAGTTTGGGGACTGCTGCCTTAAAGTCCTTAATAGAACAAAGGGCTGAGCAAGAGAGCATTCATTTTCTCTCCCTGACTGTCTTCAAGCTGGGACATTGGTCTTCTCTTGCCTTCAGACTTAGACTGAAACTTACACCATTGGATCTCCTAGTTCTCAGGCCTTCAGACTACAGAGCTTGGAGATTCTGTCTCCAGATTAATGTGAGCCAATTCTTCACTGAATTGGAGATATATAATACCTCCAATACAGTGTGTGTGTGTGTGTGTGTGGGTGTGTGTGGGTGTGTGTGTGTGTACAGACCATAATTCTCTAAAAATACACACACAGAGACATATATACACATAAACACACACACACACACATATGTGTATATACAAGTATGTACATATGTGTATATTTGTATGTTTGTATATACTTATTTATGCATATATGTGTGTGTGTGTATATATATGTGTACACACACACACACACACACACACGCATACATCCTTTTGGTTCTGCTTCTCTGGAGGACCCTAATACAGTTTGATATATAATTATACCATAAAGCCTAATGATAATCCCAAGAATTTTTAAAACTAAAAATCAGAAAAAAAGAAGTTTTCTCAAAATTACAAAGAAAGGAGGAAGAGCTGTAGACATACATTCATAATGCACAAAATCGTGTAATTCAGGTGATCACACTTCAGGTTTTCCACAACTCTTTATGTGTTCTTTTTTGAAATGTATCACTTGTGCTGTGGTTGGTGATTTAATGTTTCTCTCTTATCTCCCCCTTGCTGACCTATTATTTTTTTCCTACAGGGCTGGGAACCACCTTTTTAAATCTTTGTATCCACTGCTCCTAGCATAACACCTGATCCACTGAAGGCACTTTGCTTACATATGACTTTTTTTTGCAATGCACAAATAAATGTTTTCTCAAAGTCAATATAAATAGAACACAGTGGGTAAAATTCAGTTGACGTTTATCACAGTAAAATAAAATACTGCATTGGCACAAAAACAAAAAATTAAATTACTAGCTTCAAAATGACAGGAAAAGGTTAAAAATGGCAGACTACGTATAACCCAATTTGAAACAATACAAAAATTCTCCTGTTTAGAATTTCAATCTTATTTCTCACTTGACAGCTTGAATTTATGTCCTTTTGCTTTTCAAATCAAGGATAATAGGCATATAAAATTAAATAAGTTGTCCAATAACTAGAATTTACTGTTGAAATCCAAGGTAAAAATTGAGTGAGTCTTAAAATAAAAAGGATTTTTATGTTATTTGTGATTTTGTTTTGTTTCAATTTCTAAAACAAAATTGACAGTAACTGGAGACAAGTCAGAGTAAAAATTAAAGTGTTGAGATTCTGTTATAAAATTTTCACATACTTCATAAATACAAGGTTTTATTTTTAGAATATTAATAAAAATGTTTGGTCATAGCTTTTAAATACAGAAGCTATCTATGCCTTAAAACTAAATGAGAAAGAAGGCAGAAGAAAATCAGAAAGTAACATCTAGAAAAAATACGGGAAATTTTAGAGTAATAAAACAGGCGATGACCGTGTATTTAACCATCAAGGATACAGGAGAATCATTTTATTATCATGTATATCTTATATGCTTTTTAAAGGCAGGAAAAATGGTGTTCTGTCTATTTGCTACACAATAAAATATTAAGTCATGTGGAACCAGTGAAACTTAACAGAAGGTCAATATTCAAGAGACTGCCAACTTGATGTGAATATATTTACAACTGATTTTACCATCAGAAATGACTAGTATGACCTCAGGACATTTTTTTCATAACTTTAATGTCTTTCAAAGCAAAAACTCCATTAATAAGTCTCCTACTGAGTGGAAACTAGCTCTAATATGTCCAATGTAATCTAATCCTAATGCAAGAATCTATAATGCACAGTTAAAACAAACAATTCTACCCTAAAGAAAAAAATGTCCTAGTGTATCTAAATATCCTCCATAATCATATTAATGAGGGTGAAGAAGTAAACTAGAAAACAGGTATAACTTTTAAGGCTCCTTTACTTTCAAAACAACGGAGATGAACAATGAAATCTCTATAATTACTTTTATTAACTCCACCATAACGTTTAATATATTTTAAGTTAGAAAAATACTGACTTTTTAATAAAACAATGCAAAACAAAATATACAGGATAAAATACTTCATTATATCACATATATTTTCAAACTCAATGTTTCTCCCTATTTTTATTTTATTTATTTACTTTTAATTGACAAAAATTGTACATATTATGGCATACCATGACAGGTTTTGGTATATGTATATGTTGTAAAATTATTAAATAAAGCTAATTAATATGTCCATTACCTTACATCTTATCCTTGTGTAATGAGAACATTGAAAATCTACTCTCTTAGCGATTTTGAAGTATACAACACATTATTATTAACTATGGGCACCATGTTGTATAACAGATCTCCAGAAGGTATTCCTCCTGTCTAATTGAAATTCTGTGTCCTTTAACCAACATCTCCCTGTCCTTCCCCCAGGCCCTGGTATCCACCATTTGACTCTCTGCTTCTATAAGTTTGCTTTTTTTTTTTTTTAAGATTCCATATATACGTGAGATCACGCATATTTGTCTTTCTATGCCCGGGTTCTTTTACTTAGTATTTATCTTCTGAATTCATCCATGTTGTCACAAGTAACAGGATTTTCTTCTTTTTTAAGGCTGAAGAGTAATCATTTTTCATTTTTTTAGCATAAAGTTTATATTTTCTTCATAATCCTACCTTGACTATTGAAGCCTAACGTTGCTTTTGTTCAATAGCATAAACAATGTGCTACTCATTTTGGAATTTATTTTATACAAACTTGCATTATAGATTCCATTTTATATAAAAGCACATGCTTAGATTATATACATTATATATAATGTAGTTATATATGCACTATATAATGTAATATATTTACACACATTATATATAAATTACATATCTACATTATATATAATGTAATGTATATATCCACACATGATATATATACATTACATATACACATATATAATGTAGTGGAGGTCCAAATTACAAAAGTTATAGATACCACTCACCTTTAACATTGCAATCATTTGACAAATAAGTATTAAACTTCAACCCCCTGCCCAGAGCTAGGTTGAACAGGTATCTAAATGAACACGTTCCTGATGCCAACATTGCACTTCATCTGAGATCTGAGCAACTTATTTTGGGTTAATGTGACAGAGCCTTAATAAGCCTCCACATGGTTTGGTTAGGGTGATGATGGGGACAGCAGAATGTCGCAGAAGCCACTCAAAGGAGGCCAGCCTCGTCCAAGGAGGGCAGGAATCCTCTGCTGAGGCTTAGGGCAGCCACACACCACGGTTTGCCAGGACAGTCCTTTCTGGCATATACTACAGCGGCATGATTAATACTCTCGCACCTTCCCACTTTCAGACTCATTCCCCTTGGGACTCTGAATTACATGACCAGCCCAGATACGCCAACTGGGTGTCTGTCTTCCCCTGGAAGAGGGCGCACTGCGCCAAGGCCTGCGTAACTTTTGTCTGTTTACTCCCTAGCAATCCTTTGTGCAGCCTTGGGATGTGATAAGCCATAAATACTTAGAAAATGAAACAATTATTAATGTCGTGCGTCCTATGTGCCAGGTTTATTCACATCGCTTCCACGTCTACAACACACAGCACCATCCCCTTTAAAGATGACGGAGAAGCCAAGCCCTCACTCAAGTTCAGCCAGGTAATGCCAGGCCCAGTGGGACCCTGTCCCAGGCGTCTCATGCTGCCTCTCACGTCCACTGCCATCCACCAGGGCAACACGGGGCCCCTGCCTGTTTGTCAGAGGTTCCCTCTGCAGGGCATCACCTCACGTGGAGCTCTGGACAGGGTGAGGCAACTGAGGCTCTGTGGAGCCACCATCTTGTCTGCCCACAGCTCTGGGATCTCCACAGGCCCTGCACCTCGGGGCCGCGTGTCCTCATCCTGCCTTGCAGTCAGGAACTGGAAACTCTCTTGGACTAACACCAAGTTCAATACCAAATTCCCCGGGGAAAAGCCCAGGAAACCGTGAGTGTCTCCCAAGATCCTGAGACTAGACAGAGTGACTCCCAGGGACCCCTTATCTTTCCTGCTCCTCCCCGTGCTCCCTTATCACCACAGGGAGCTATCTCCACCTGACCTGATCTTTCACAGGTTGTTCTGATGCTTATGCGCCTATTGACTTTTACCCATTCTGCCATGATTTACACTATTTTTTTCTAGGGTGATTTATGTTCAGATTAATTTCACAAGTTATAAAATAATGTACTACTTGTGGCGTTGTGGCAACAAATAATTTTTTAAAGGAAAAATGAGTTTATACTTTTCAATACTATCAAGTAGAATACTGTCTAAGTTTATTACAGGGCTAGCTAATTCTACATCTTTTTGTTTGTTTGTTTTTTTGAGATGGAGTCTCACTCTGTCACCCAGGCTGGAGTGCAGTAGCGCGATCTCGGCTCACTACAACCTCTGCCTTCCGGGTTCAAGCGATTCTCCTGCCTCAGCCTCCCAGGTAGCTGGGATTACAGGCACCTGCCACTATGCCTGGCTAATTTTTGTATTTTTAGTAGAGACGGGATTTCACCATGTTGGCCAAGGCTGGCCTCAAACTCCTGACCTCAGGTGATCCACCCGCCTCGGCCTCCCAAAGTGCTAGGATTACAGGTATGAGCCACTACGCCCGGCCCTACATCTTATAATAGAAAAATAATAATAAAATATTCGTGTGAATTCTAAAGCACACCTGTGATGGTAAATTCCAAATCTTTGTGTGTTCACTATTTAACATATGCATGATTTTATCAGAAATATATTTACGTAACATGTGTGTAATATAGCATAATATGAGCTGCAATTATATTCCATAAATGACTTTCTAAAACAAAAACGTTGGTCTCAGCATAAATAAAGAAACAATTTGATTCAGCACACTATTAAGTGTTACTGAGGACATCTTGTGTATTGTCAAGGAACAATTTATGGGAAAAAATAAAATATGAATTAATGCCTCATAAATACCAGAATTTAAACACTCTTCAAAGAGGAGAAAGGACGCCCAGGGAATACGATTTGGAAAAGTGGAGGCACAGAGGCAGGGAAAAGCAAGACGGCAGAACAGATAGATAGAAAGGAGCTATTGAAGGCATTTTGAACAGTGTTAGATACTTTACCATCTCCATACTCCAATATTAGAAGGAAATCACCATTCCCGTCCTTCCTGGAGTCAATTTCTTCAGGATTACAACAGGATTTCTGCATAGTATAAAGCAGCAGCTGCCTCAGATGGAATGGCGAAGGACGAGGCACCCTGTGTGTGTTAAGAGACAGCAAATTTGAGAGAAGATTGGAATAGATCAGCTATTTGCTACTTTACCTTGGACCCAACTACCTTGAATGTATATGAGACAGACCTCAACTGGGCTGAATGTGTTCAGAAACATGCCACAAAGTCAATATGATGCTTCGTTCATGGTCTTTGTTCTTCTAAATAAGCCTATAATTTTACTCACAGATATCATCCAATTGAAAGACGATCTTAGAAAACTCTACATAAAATATTTGTGTAGTGCAGTAAATAGTACTTAATAGAAAAGACAAGTTTCTAAAGACAAATTCAGGTTGAGCATAAATAAGAATGGGAATTTTCAAATTAAACAAAGGCACACAGAAATATTTTACCTTAGTTAATATGCAGTTGATTTTATTTGCCCCATACTTCTTATAATAAAAGTTAATTAAGTGGACAATCACTTTAGTCGTAACTATTTTAGCCGCTATGCTGAATATATCAATGTTTTAAAGCAGGATTTTTCAAAATGAATTTCTTGAACACCAACCAACAAAATCTTCCTCTTTGACAACTGTACCATGCCTAAATAGTTTTAAGGAGCACCACATGTGTTACCCCTTCTTGAAAGTACACTGACATTAGCACACTAAAGTTTCCAGGAAGTCCTGTAATAAGTCAGTCTGCTCAGCATTATCAACTTAAAGTGCTGACTTGACCTCTTTGAGCCTTATAAGGCCCCAAAGGCCTCGCCTCCCTCTGTTCTCATCAGATAAGCTCCCCACCAAGCTAATTCCCCTATCAGCTAGGCCAACTGCCCTTCTTCCGGTCCTCAGTCGAATGGGCTTCAGCTCCCTACCAGCCATAAAATTAAACAAGCCAATTACATTCTCCCGTGGGAACCAGGGGTCACCTCACCCTCCTGGTATACATGGCTCTGCTTCCCACAGCCCCTCTGGCTTCCTCTGCCCCTGAGTGCAGCTCTCATGTGGCCCATCACAGTGTGTGATGCCTTCCTGCCCTGGTGTGAGCATGTATGACTCATAAACTGACATGCAGCCCATCTGCCCAGTGTTAAGTGTTGTGTGTTCGGCCGCCTTGCGCTATTTAAAGTGGAGAGTCCCTCTTCCACTAATGGATGAGTAGGTGATTGCCACACGCGGTTTCCCAACAAGTTTTGAAAATAGAACTTTTTTTTTCCATTGGAATTAGCCTCTTGTATCCCCCTACACACATTTGGAGAAATGCTATTCTGTGTTTTGGGTAAAGACGGTGGTTAAAGAGTTATCTAGGTTTTATGGTAAGTATTTGTGTATCTAAACATAGAAAAGATATAGTAAAATGTGGCGTTATACTATGGGACCACTGTCGTATAAGCCGTCTGGCACTGACAAACATGTCCTTTTGTGATGCACAACTGTACATCCGCCACTGCCAAATTATTTCCTCTAAAAGCTTCTACTCTGTGTAAAATGCCCTCTCTATTCTCAGTTCTCTAAACACAGTAGGTTTTATTTTCTAGTGAGCACTCACCACCAAATCGCCAGTAGAAAGGAGCAAAAAGACAAAAGTTTTCACTGAGAAGCCACTATGTGCAGTGAACTCTGCTCTCAGAGTACTAAGAGGCACAACATTTGATTGTTATCTTCAGGCATCTAAGGATTATATGATCTGGTTTGGAAATTTCATTTTGCATTAATATATGAAAATGGTTTTTGAGGGGTAGTCATGAATGTCAAAGGGACTTGGGCAGGGAAGATAAAATATTAATTAGTCTCTGAAAGAATGGCAGGACACAGACAAGGGAGAAAAAGGATAAGGGCACCAAATTGTCTGCAGATGTCAGAGCTAAGGCACAGTCACAGGAAAAAGGCAAGTATTTTCAGACTGCTAGCCTATTGCGTACAGAGAACTGAGAATAGAGAATTTTACACGGAGTAGAAGCTTTTATAGGAAAGAATATGAAATAATTTGGAAGTGGTGAATGTAGAGTTGTGCATCACAAAAGGACGTGTTGGTCAATGCCAGACTGCTTATATGACAGTGGTCCCATAGTATAACGCCACATTTTACTATACCTTTTCTATGTTTAGATACACAAATACTTACATTGTGTTCCAATTGCCTACAGTATTCAGCACAGTAACCTGCTGTCCAGGTTTGTAGCCTAGGAGCAATGGGCTATACTATACAGCCTAGGTGTGTAGTAGGCTGTGCCATCTAGGTAAGTGTCAGTGTGGTCTGTCATGCTCACACAATGACAAAACCAACTAGTGATGCGCTTCTCTGAATGTGTCCCGGTAGTTAAGCAACACATGACTATAGAACAATTTGAAAGGAATCAAATGACCAGTAACGTCCAGTAACTTTATCCAGAAGAGAATAAAATGGCCAAGGATGGCTGAGTCAGAAATGATGTGGGAAATGAATGAAAGGTTCAAATTATTTAAGTAACTGAATAGCAGACATTAAAAAG
>NW_012102665.1:2339708-2380085 GCF_000951045.1 Mandrillus leucophaeus | reverse complement strand
CCTTCTTGAAAGTACACTGACATTAGCACACTAAAGTTTCCAGGAAGTCCTGTAATAAGTCAGTCTGCTCAGCATTATCAACTTAAAGTGCTGACTTGACCTCTTTGAGCCTTATAAGGCCCCAAAGGCCTCGCCTCCCTCTGTTCTCATCAGATAAGCTCCCCACCAAGCTAATTCCCCTATCAGCTAGGCCAACTGCCCTTCTTCCGGTCCTCAGTCGAATGGGCTTCAGCTCCCTACCAGCCATAAAATTAAACAAGCCAATTACATTCTCCCGTGGGAACCAGGGGTCACCTCACCCTCCTGGTATACATGGCTCTGCTTCCCACAGCCCCTCTGGCTTCCTCTGCCCCTGAGTGCAGCTCTCATGTGGCCCATCACAGTGTGTGATGCCTTCCTGCCCTGGTGTGAGCATGTATGACTCATAAACTGACATGCAGCCCATCTGCCCAGTGTTAAGTGTTGTGTGTTCGGCCGCCTTGCGCTATTTAAAGTGGAGAGTCCCTCTTCCACTAATGGATGAGTAGGTGATTGCCACACGCGGTTTCCCAACAAGTTTTGAAAATAGAACTTTTTTTTTCCATTGGAATTAGCCTCTTGTATCCCCCTACACACATTTGGAGAAATGCTATTCTGTGTTTTGGGTAAAGACGGTGGTTAAAGAGTTATCTAGGTTTTATGGTAAGTATTTGTGTATCTAAACATAGAAAAGATATAGTAAAATGTGGCGTTATACTATGGGACCACTGTCGTATAAGCCGTCTGGCACTGACAAACATGTCCTTTTGTGATGCACAACTGTACATCCGCCACTGCCAAATTATTTCCTCTAAAAGCTTCTACTCTGTGTAAAATGCCCTCTCTATTCTCAGTTCTCTAAACACAGTAGGTTTTATTTTCTAGTGAGCACTCACCACCAAATCGCCAGTAGAAAGGAGCAAAAAGACAAAAGTTTTCACTGAGAAGCCACTATGTGCAGTGAACTCTGCTCTCAGAGTACTAAGAGGCACAACATTTGATTGTTATCTTCAGGCATCTAAGGATTATATGATCTGGTTTGGAAATTTCATTTTGCATTAATATATGAAAATGGTTTTTGAGGGGTAGTCATGAATGTCAAAGGGACTTGGGCAGGGAAGATAAAATATTAATTAGTCTCTGAAAGAATGGCAGGACACAGACAAGGGAGAAAAAGGATAAGGGCACCAAATTGTCTGCAGATGTCAGAGCTAAGGCACAGTCACAGGAAAAAGGCAAGTATTTTCAGACTGCTAGCCTATTGCGTACAGAGAACTGAGAATAGAGAATTTTACACGGAGTAGAAGCTTTTATAGGAAAGAATATGAAATAATTTGGAAGTGGTGAATGTAGAGTTGTGCATCACAAAAGGACGTGTTGGTCAATGCCAGACTGCTTATATGACAGTGGTCCCATAGTATAACGCCACATTTTACTATACCTTTTCTATGTTTAGATACACAAATACTTACATTGTGTTCCAATTGCCTACAGTATTCAGCACAGTAACCTGCTGTCCAGGTTTGTAGCCTAGGAGCAATGGGCTATACTATACAGCCTAGGTGTGTAGTAGGCTGTGCCATCTAGGTAAGTGTCAGTGTGGTCTGTCATGCTCACACAATGACAAAACCAACTAGTGATGCGCTTCTCTGAATGTGTCCCGGTAGTTAAGCAACACATGACTATAGAACAATTTGAAAGGAATCAAATGACCAGTAACGTCCAGTAACTTTATCCAGAAGAGAATAAAATGGCCAAGGATGGCTGAGTCAGAAATGATGTGGGAAATGAATGAAAGGTTCAAATTATTTAAGTAACTGAATAGCAGACATTAAAAAGGGATGTAACAAAACCACTGAAATTCTGAACAAATGAGCACATTCTTCCTGCAGTGTCTTCGTTCAGAATTTCAGTGGTTATGTTAAAATTATATGAACTCTAACAAAATAATAACTGAAAATCTTCATTTATTTGGAAATTAACAACACCCTTCTAAAAAACTTCATGGGTCAAAAAGTAAGTCTCAAGGGAAATTTTTAAATATTTGAATTGAATAAAAAGAAAATATAACCTATCAAAACTTGTGTGATATAGCTAAAGCAATACTTAGGGGAAAATTTATAGCACTCAGTACTTCTATTAGAAAAGAAGAAAGATTTCAAATCAGCACTTTAAACTTCTGCATCAGGAAAGCAGAAAAAAGAAGAAAATAGACCCAAAACACACAGGAAAAAAGAATGTTATAAATAAGAGCAGAAATAAATGAATTTGAAAACAAAAAAAAGAGTAAATCAACGATTCTCAAAAGATTAATAACACTATAATAAGCCTCTAGCCAGACTTACAAATATAAAGGAGAAATGATATAAATTACTAATATAAGGAATGAAAGAGGGAATATCACTCAAACTCATATACATCATAAGAATAATAAGGGAAAATCAATAGAATAAGGAGAATGGACATCTTAAATTTAGTCTTCTAATTCACTGATTTATTTAGGTTGTTGATTTCTTTCATCAGCTTTGCATAGTTTTTAACCTACAGATCCTGAATATGTTTTGTTAGATACTCAAATATTTTTGAGAACTCTTGTACATATTTTTCAAATATGAGTATCTAATTGTTCTTAATTATTATATTATACCAGCAACTCCCTACATAAAAATTGAACAATTTAGAAAAAAAATGAGCCATTTCCTTAAAAGTAGGAAAAGTAACAAAGTAGCAAAATAAAATTCATCCAACATGAAAAAGATAATTCGAATAGTCTTTTGTCTGTCAAAGAAATTAAATTTGTAGTTAAAAATCTTATCAAGAACATTCTATGTAGAGATCATTTCAGGAATGCTATAAAACATTTAAAGAAGTAATAACGCCAATTCTACTCTAATCTGTTTAATAAATCAAAGAGAAGGGAACATTTTATTCATTTTAAATGTTTTCTAATTTCCCTTGAGATTTCCTCTTGACTCATAAGATTTTTTTTAAAAAGGTTGTTGTTTGATTTCCAAGTATTTGGAGATTTTCCAGTTATCATTATGTTACTGTTCATATAATTTTAAGATAACTATTGAAATTCTGAACAAAAATGCTGTGAGAACTGTCTTTACACATATCCCTTTTTAATAATGGGCATTCATATATCTTGAAAATCAGAACTCTTTATCTTTTATATATTTCATGAGTATGGAATTACCCTGATACAAAAACCAAAAAGGATATTTCAAGTAAAGAAAATTACAGACCAATACCACTTCATGGACATAGATAACTACACAAAAATATTAACCAATCAAATTCACCAATACATAACAACAACAAAAAACAACACCATAAAGAAGTAGAATTTTTCTTAGAATGCAAGGTTATTCAATATTCAAAATCAATCAAGAGTAACCCATGAAATTCATAGTCTAAAGAAGGGAAAACAATAATATTACAACAAATGAGGCAGAACAGGCATTTAAAAATAGTCAATATCCATTCATAATAAACATTCTCGGCAAAGTAGTAATGAAAAAAAAACTTCCTTAACCTGATTTTTAAAAAGACATTTCGAAAACCCAAATCTAACTTTATACTTAGTGGTAAAATACTGAATATTTCTTCCCCACCACCCAGCCCAGGACTAAGAAGGCAGGTATGTTTAATCTCACCACTCCTATAAACATTGTACTTAAAATCTTAGTGCAATAAGGCAAGAAAAAGCAATATTGTAAAGGAAAAACAAAAAATTGTCGATATTCAGAGAATGCATATTTTCTACTGGAAAATACCAAAGAAACTACAAAAAGTATCTTCTGGAACTAATAAGTTTAACAAGGCCACGGGATACAAGGCCCTCTCCCAGAAATCAATTGTATTTTTACATAATAATCAAGAACAATTAGAAACCAATATTTGCAAAATAATACCATGTACAATAGTTCTCAAAACTATTTGAATATTTATCTAACAAAACATGTTCAGGATCTGTGAAGTAAAAATTATGCAAAGCTGATGAAAGAAATCAACAATCTAAAAAAATCAGCGAATTGAAAGACTAGATTTAAGATGCCAATTCTCCCCAATTTTTTCTATTGATTATTAGCAGAATCAAAATCCCAAGAGGATTTTTTGCAAATATAAACAGATTCTAAATCTACATGTAAAGAAAAAGGAATGAGAATAAGCACACAATTTTAGGAAAGAACAATAAGGTTGGAGAATTCACACTACCCATATTAAGACAAAACAAAGCCACACCAATCAAGACAGTGTGGTATTTGAGAACACATAGTCTTACTTTCTATATGTCAATGGAATAAAATACAAAGTTTAGTAATAGGCCCATTCAAATATTCCCCAAGTGGTTTTTGACAAAAATAAGAAGGCAATTGAATCAAGTACGATTAGTCTTATCAACAACTAGTGTTTTGAACAATTGTGCAACCGTACGCAGAAACATGATTCTAAAGGTATTAACTAAAGGTGGCTCATAGATGTAAATGTAAAACATAAAACTATACAACTTTTAGAATAAAACCAGTCAAACTTTATGTGACCTTGAGTTCTTAGATTTAACAGCAAAAGCATAATCCATAAAAGTAAAAAAAAAAAAAAAGATAAATTGGACTTACTAAAATGAAAAAATGCTTTTTCTTGAAAAGACATTAAGAGAACAAAGAGATTCTACAGACAGGGTGAAAATACTTGCAAATCATATATCTGACAGGGGACTTATATCCAGAATAGATGAAAAAATTCTGAAAATAAATAAGAGAAAAATAATCCAATAAAAATGGGCAAAAGGTTTGAACAGATGCCAAAGGTGGTATACAGATGGCAACTAAGCACATAAAATAATGTTCCATATTATTAGCCACTAGGGAAACGGAAACTAAAATCGCTTTAAGACATCATTATCTACTTATTAGAATGATTTTTAAAAATCATAACACCAAATGCCATTAAGATTATGAAGAGATTGAACTCTCATACCCTGCTGATGGAAATGCAACATGGTAGAACTCCTCTGGGAAAGTCTGCCAGTGTCTTTATAAGACACTCTGTAAGTTGAACATAAGACCTAGCAAGTCCACTTACAAGTATTTACCATAGAGAAATTAAAACTTACTTTCCCACAAAAATCTGTGCACTTAAGGGTTACTTAAGGCTTTTCCTAAATATTTGTATAAACACAGCCCGAAAATCCTGGGCAATACTTTATTCCCAGATCAACTGAGGGAAAAATAGCAGTTTGGAATAATATCCCTGACACTAATGTAAAATAAAATAATGGCAGATAATAAATGTAAAGGAGTACTTCTAGTCACCCTTCAGAAGAATGAGCTTTTATTTTTTTGTCCCTCAACTTTCCTGTTGTCATTTGCCTAATTTATTGAATAGAACTATTCCCTATATGTGGAATTGAAGATTAAATTTACTACTGGAAAGATGGGGGAAAGATCTGACTATGTCCAAATCACTTCATACAACTGACTGAAAATGAAAACTTTTTTTTCCATTTCTGGTAAAAGTTCAAACCAAAAACTTAATATTTAGCTTGATTTGTGGGTCGTACCTCTACTGGTTTTACTATAACAATTGAAACTGGAGATTCCAGGCCTCTTAGGATAATCACACATCACTTCTTCCTTGGTAGGTTCTGGCCTCTGTAAGTACTGCTTCAATCCCATCCTTGAAGTTGGCTCTAGCAGTTCCAACCGCCTGTATTCCACAACTAATACATCTTGCAAAGTTCATGGAAATACCACGGACAAAGTGTCTCATCTTGAAAGCTGGGCTGCAGACCATTTTTTTATTTGCAATTAATTATCTCCAGCTGTTGGACAGCAAAGAAAGAACACTCTAACTTAAAGCATCAGATGAATATTCCTCATGCCCTGGGGTGCAAAGTTCATTTTGCTCATGTGAACTCCACAGAATTGGAAGGGAATTAAGCAGCATTTAAGCCAACATTCCCAGCTTTGCAGGAGAAAAGTGAGGCTCAGAGACAGTGAGTTATATGCCCAGAGCTAAACTTCTTTTCATTAGTGGTTGATCCAGAACATACTCTGAGTCTAGAGGGTTTGTATGGTCTTTTATACAGTATGTTTCTCTTAATTTTTTTAACTTTCTTAATCAGGAATTCTAGATAACCACAACTTACCCTCAGTTGTATATTGCTAAGGAATGAGTGCAGGGTTGTGTCTATGTGTGTGTGTGGGTGAGCGTGGGAGAGCAGGGGATGGAAGAGACGATGACTAGGAAGGAGTTACATGTATAAAGGTGAACCCTGAAGTGCATTTTAACCAGTGGGTACGTGTCCTATCAAATCATTTCTGAGAGCTACTGAACAAGAGAACAAAATGGCCATCTTGAGTTTTGCTGCTTCTCCCTGCTCTCGCCACGACCTCTTCTGAGAATGATGTAATGCGATGACTCGGACAAAGGGTGAGCCGTTGGAGGGGAAAATAAGAAAGGGAAAGAGACTGGACTCCCTAGAGTACAGCCCCTCATTCCTAAGCATTGGCTACAAAATTACATTTGGAGAGTATTGAAATGTCGTCAAACCTTTAGGTAGTAAGAGTCAAGAATTAATAATGGAAGCATTTGCTCAGTCCCACAATCATAAGGTTCTAGGTAACAACCAACTTTGTTTCAAAAAGCCCTCTAAGGTACTGAGACACACCAGTCATCAGGAATCAAATTCCCCTGGGGACACACATCCATGACCATCAAGCCACTCATCCAGTGTGCAATGAGAAGCGCTACGTGTTCCGTTTATAGCATCGTCTCTTTCCTCCAGGAGCTTGGCAGCGGCACTGATGAGCATTGAGATTACTTGAAGGGATCAAAGGCGAGTCTGTGTTCCACTCTCCAGCAGAGAGCTGCTGCGAAATTATGGTACATTATGTCAGTACGTCTTCGTGCTGTTCCAAGCTCTCATCTGTAAAATGTTAACAGTAATCTGTGAAATGCAAACCACGCATTTTCTTGTGTTCTCACAGCATAGAGCGAGATCATGGCCACCAAAAAGCCCAGTTATTGTGGAGCTACTGGGGGGGACCCACCATCCCAGCCAGTCATAACCAGGCCTGTGGCTCTCTGGAAGCTCCCACTCCTACCCTCTGACATCGCAGCTGAAGAACAGGCAACCCACTACCTGGATATCACGCTCTCTCACACACCTTTCACACCACACACATGCTCACACACCTCACACCTGATGATACATACCTCACACCTCACACCACGCACATGCTCACACACGTACCTCACACCTGACAAGACACACATGCTCACACATACCTCACGCCACACACATGCTCACACATGTACCTCACACCTGACAAGACACATCTCACACCTCATACATGCTCACACGCACACCTCACATCTGATGAGACACACACCTCACACCTCACACATGCTCACACATACACCTCACACCTGACAAGACACACATGCTCACACATACCTCACACCACACACATGCTCACACACACTTCACACTTCACATCGCACACCTCACACTACACACATACACACCTCACACATCTCACACCACACACACCCACACCTCATACCACATACTTTCACACACTCACACACCACACACACATCATACACACACCACACACCTCACATCACACACACCACACCCTACACACACAATCACACACACATTCCTCGCACCATACCCACACCACACCCCACACACTCACACACACTTCACACCTCACAAATATCACTACACACTATTACTTCACACCATACCAACACTACACCTCACACACTCACATACCTCACACCACACACATCACACACACCACACACTACACACATACTATCTCACATGTTCTCTTCACACCATACCAACACCACACCCCACACACACCTCACACCACACACACCACACACTACACACCCTGTCACACACACTCCTCACACCAGACCCACGTCACACACACTCTCACAGGCCACACACACTCCCTTTCCTTACGCTTCCCACCCTGCGGTTGTGCCCCTGCTGCTGTGGACCAAGCTGCCCTCACCCTGAAGCATGGGGGTGCCGCTGCCTTGGCCTGTGTGCTCTCCCCTCACCCAGCTCCTGGATGCCTTTCGGTCATCCTCAGAGCTCCTAGTCACATCCTGCAATCTCCATCCAGCTTTGCCTGTTCCCCTCACGGCGTGTCTTTCTAAGGCCTTCTGAGAGGTGAAGCCAGCTGGACTCCCTGGGTCGAGTGAGGACTTGGATAACTTTTCTATCTTACAAGAGGATTGTAAAACACACCAATCAGCACTGTGTAGCTAGCAAGGGGATTGTAAAATGCACTAATAAGTGCTCTGTAAAAATGCACCAATCAGCGCTCTGTAGCTAGCAAGAGGATTGTAAAACACACCAATCAGCAGGATCCTAAAAGTAGTCTATCGCAGGGAGGATTGAAAACAGGCATTCTAATAGGACAGAAACAGAACATGGAAGGGGACAAATAAGGGAATAAAAGCTGGCCAACCCAGCCAGCAGCGACAACCCACTCGGTCCCGTTCCATGCTGTGGAAGCTTTATTCTTTCACTCTTCACAGTAAATCTTGCTGCTGCTCACTCTTTGGGTTCATACCACCTTTAAGATCTGTAACACTCACTGCAAAGGTCTGTGGCTTCATTCTTGAAGTTTGCGAGACCACGAACCCACTGGCAGGAACAAACTCCGGACACGCTTCCATAGAACCCTGTGCATGGGTCTGCAAGAGCCCTTGACTGGCGAGGGGGCATCATGTTCACTTGCCTGTTTTCTTCTCTACATTGTCTTTGTCTCCAGAACACAGCACATACTCAGTGTTCAACAAATTAAATCCATGAATGGTGACTGAGTAATTGAGTGAATGATGGAGTGGATTTTGCACAAAGAGCGTCGCTTGGGGAGAGGCATTCTGTAAACCTGGGATATTCTGCCTTTAACCAGAAAACTCTCAGAAGTGATCGCTGGAACAATTTATCCATCATCCAGTTAAACCAGCAAGCTTCGGTGAACTCAACACATTTTCACTACCACCAGTGTGAACCCCCCACCACGCACATGTGCACGTGCACGCACACACACACACACACACATTCTCTCTTTTCTCTCTCTTTCTCTGTTTCCTGGGAACCTTTGTGGTTATCAGCAAAGTCTTCACTTTTGGACACACATTCATGTACCACGAAATGACCATGCTATGAAGTATATAACACACAGATGGACTTAAACAGCAGAATGAGCGGGTGGCGCCACTCGAAGGTACTTGCTGCTTTTGAGCTGAGATCTGAGGGTGGCACCCTATCTCTTTTCACATTGTTGAGACGTCTCTTCATTCCCACATCTCTACCCACCTTCCTTGCCAATAATTTGCTTTTGTTTGGGGGCCTCTAATTTGAGTTCTGAACTGAGAGTTTTTAAATGCTCCTTTTTTGGCAAATATGCTCATTTTGCAAAATTCTTCTTATCAAGTCCAAGAAACCCTTTAGCCAAGAATCATAAACCTTCAGTGTTTCTTGGACTCTGACTTTTTGTTAAGCTCTCAGAGCATTCACTTCTGTCCCATATTAACTCTCCCTCTCCCGTCATTTCCATGCAGGAAGCTGCCTCTTGTACCTGCTCTCTACCTGCCTCTGGAAATTTCATATTATGAATCTCTTGCATGTGAGAACATTTAGGAATTCTCCTTTTTGTTTCAGTGTGACCTGCGATGCAAAAGGCAGGCTAAATGGGAAAGAAGACAAGCTGCAAGTCACAAGTGGGTATGCTGATCCCTCCACCTTCCCGTGGGAGTGCACAGACCCACAGCTGCCCTGACTTAGCAGCTTGAAGAGCACCTGTGAGGTTCAGAAGATTATATTATTTCGTTTGTTAAAGTAAATGCATCAGTTAGGACTCTGATTTTCAAATAATACCAACTCACCTCAAACATTACAAAGCAAAGCTTATGATGAAGATATTGGGAGGTCAGAGACCGAGGGCCTGTCTCTTATACACATCTAGATGTGTATAAGAGACAGCTGTTTCCTGGGAACCTTTGTGGTTATCAGCAAAGTCTTCACTTTTGGACACACATTCATGTACCACGAAATGACCATGCTATGAAGTATATAACACACAGATGGACTTAAACAGCAGAATGAGCGGGTGGCGCCACTCGAAGGTACTTGCTGCTTTTGAGCTGAGATCTGAGGGTGGCACCCTATCTCTTTTCACATTGTTGAGACGTCTCTTCATTCCCACATCTCTACCCACCTTCCTTGCCAATAATTTGCTTTTGTTTGGGGGCCTCTAATTTGAGTTCTGAACTGAGAGTTTTTAAATGCTCCTTTTTTGGCAAATATGCTCATTTTGCAAAATTCTTCTTATCAAGTCCAAGAAACCCTTTAGCCAAGAATCATAAACCTTCAGTGTTTCTTGGACTCTGACTTTTTGTTAAGCTCTCAGAGCATTCACTTCTGTCCCATATTAACTCTCCCTCTCCCGTCATTTCCATGCAGGAAGCTGCCTCTTGTACCTGCTCTCTACCTGCCTCTGGAAATTTCATATTATGAATCTCTTGCATGTGAGAACATTTAGGAATTCTCCTTTTTGTTTCAGTGTGACCTGCGATGCAAAAGGCAGGCTAAATGGGAAAGAAGACAAGCTGCAAGTCACAAGTGGGTATGCTGATCCCTCCACCTTCCCGTGGGAGTGCACAGACCCACAGCTGCCCTGACTTAGCAGCTTGAAGAGCACCTGTGAGGTTCAGAAGATTATATTTCGTTTGTTAAAGTAAATGCATCAGTTAGGACTCTGATTTTCAAATAATACCAACTCACCTCAAACATTACAAAGCAAAGCTTATGATGAAGATATTGGGAGGTCAGAGACCGAGGGCAGGGTTGTGGCTGGCTCCCAGACTCAGCTGGCATCAGGATTTTCTCTCTCTCTCCCTCTGCTCAGATGCAGCTGATTCCTCCTCAGTACAGGTGGCTCCCTGTGCTGCCGGGTGTGCTGCACCCCCACCTTGTTCTGACCTTCGTGTCAGAAGATGGAAGCATCCAGAAAAGACTTATCCTCATTTTTCTGTCTTAAAATTTCTAAGGGGGGGGGGTTTATTAACCCACATTGGGTTTAATGCCCACCCCCGGAAAATTAACAGATAACCAGGAGGTGAGGTCACCATACTTCTATGGTGGCTCCCACAGTAGTCACATGAATAGAGACTGGGCAGAGAAGTTTTAGAAAGGGATGCTTAGTAGTTATCGATGCATCTAGGACAAAACAGTATTTACCTCTATGTGTCACAGATATAACCAAGGTGCATCATTAGTTATACTTTAGCTTCCTCCCTTAATCTAGTTTATACCAACTCCCTACTTCCCCTAACACACATACACACACACACACACACACACACACACACACACACGGCAAAGAATCCATTCCCATATGCAGGCTAGAGAGCACGCCTTGGAAAACACTGGTCTGCATTACTAGTGAATTCTTAATTTTAAAAAAATGCTAAACAAATGAAACTTATTGGGAAATGCTAACCCTTGATCCCTAGACCCATTGGATATTTTATCTAAAACTTCACTAAATTCTTCTTTTCTCACCCAAAACCCTGACTTCATGAAAATTTTTATTTTTATTTTTGCAAAGTATGCCGGAAATAGAGATAACAGTGTCTGTGATTTCTGGAATAGTTGTTTTTTCTTTCTCCTATTTTTCAGTTGCTGAAATAGTTTCCATCAAATCTTCTCTGTGCGTAGTTTAACCGTCCAAAGATAGAGGTAGGTGAGGCAGAATTTTTATCACGATGGCAGAACCATGGTGAATAATACTGTATGTTAACAGCAGGCTAAATTTGGTGATATATTCCATTATTCTTAAATAAATCATTTGTGAATACAGGAATACAATTTTTATTATCAGACTTAGGGTCATCTCATAAGATCAATAGTTCACACAACGAAGTGCAGAGGATATACAGGGGTCAGAGGGAACCGTATTGAACAAAACCATGCCCTTTCGCCAGGAGGGGAAGAGATGTAGGTCTAAGGAGACATTTAAAGTTATTTTTCCTGCTGTCCCAGTTTTGGCTAAGGACCCAAAGTGTGGGATTTTGGCTAAGGTCCCAAAATCCCACACTTTACATCATTACATTACATGTCAAGTCTGATCACATGATAAGAGAGGCCACTAGACCACTGATGAGTCCCTTGCTAAGAGATTAAACAATAGGTCCTTATGGCGCCAGCCCGTCACCCACCTCCAGACTGTAAGAGATAGTAAATAATTCACTATGGAGCCTGAAAAGAACAGTAATTGGGATTCCATTGAAAATCAATATTCCTGTGCCCTGTGTTTTTCTGTCTCATAGGCAGAGGGATAAGTATATCCAAGTGAAGGTGGCATCCAGGGAACCACAGCTTGGCACTTGCTTCCTAGAACACAAAGGACACAATTACTTGTGTCCTGATCATACCAGAGAACTGTAAAGGTAGGTGATGGCTGGTTGCCTGGGGATGGCAGAGTGAAGGGGAGGTGGCAACTGTAATGGCAGTGTTAAGCAAGAAAACTTGCAAAAGTTCTATGAGTCAGATGCCAAATCCGCAGCGGAGTCTGAGGCCTCTTGAGAGAGACTCCAGCCAAGCAGACTGCTTGGAGGATGAGTTGAATTCAAGAAAGAATAAACCACAAGAAATAAGTCTGACAAAGACATCAAAGGCAGCCAATAGGAGAAAGAAGGACACACCCAAGAGAAGAGAACCCCAGTGATATGGTTGGTCTTCAAAAAAATTCAGAAGGTCCCCTAGGAAAGAAAGAATCAACTTTTAGAATCCACAAGACCCAGATAAGTAAGATAGTTCCTCTTCTTTACCTTTCTTCCCAAACTTCGACTAGAATCTTGGACAGATTCCAAAGCAGCAATGAGTAGGAGAGGAAGTGAGGCCAGAAAGAGAAAAACTATCAGCACTGACCTCTTCCTACTGCAGGCTTCCCAGGGTGAGCTGGGCCTCGTGTGCCAGTGGAATCAGGATGTGAGTGTGGACATTATATTGAACTGGAGTTTAGTAACTTGGAAAACAAAAACTATTTTCCTTTTACCTAATAGTGATTGGAATTCACAAAACATGTTAGCATCCACTCAAATACTCTCAAATATATGTTCTTTGTGGCAGACAAAAACCTGCTTATAAGATATAGTTTTTACTATCAAGAAGCTTAGAGTATAGTAGACAGGACATAGGAGATAAATAAACCATGATGTTGCCGAATGAATGAGGACAAGTTCTGGAGCGACGGGGGAGCTAAAATGTTAAAAGAATTCAAAAGAAGGAGGAAGTACTTTTTGCCTAGATTTTTAGCAAGGCTTCATTGAGGAGGCAGATTTTAGCTGAGCCCTAAACTACGGGAAAAAGCTGGACACTTAGAGTGGGAAGGTGCATTCCAGCAATGGAAGTGTAGGAGCCAAATAATGGGGAAAGATGTGGGGAGCAGAGTCCTAAGCCTGGCGTCTCTGGTCTGACGGGAGCGGTAGGTAGGGAGGAGGAGTGACCATGTGGAAGTATTGCTATACTGTTCCTCACAAGACATAGCTACGCTGCCCCACCGTGGGGGACACTGGCACCACTCCTGCTGAACCGGAAGTGCACTGCACCTTCCCTTTTATTGAGGTCTGTGCTACATATCTACATATCAAGAGTGTATATTTTAACCAACCCTTGCAATTTGAAGAGGGAACAATGAACAAAAACAAGTCTTGAGATCTATACCTTCCCCATCGGAAATGTAACTAGGACAACCCCACCATAATCTCAGGACCAGTGAGAAAAGGCCCAAGTTTGGAGTCTGTTCGAGAGGGTCTTTAAATTGCAGGTATGATTAGAAGCCCTAATTTTACACATTATATCATCATGCATTTCAGCATCAGTAGCAGTAACTATATTGCATATGTTTCATGCTAAATATGAATATTACGTTCAACCAGATTTACTCATCTTAAACGAAATCATCTAAAATCCCTAAGATTTCTGAGAATGCTAATCCGGTTACCTCCAGTATCTGTACACTTCATTGAAACTATTGAATAATTTTTATTTCTATCTATATAATTTGTTAAAAACTAATCCAAATTCAAGATCTATAGCAACTATTCAACCATTATTCTGGATAACCTATTCAGATGGTGACGGACTTGGAATAGACAGTGTTTCATCAAATCTAAGGCACTTCATGGTTTCAGAGAAAACAAACTGTGAAAAAAATGTGTTTTAGAATTAGTGAGATCTAATATATATTTTCTATGTGTAAGAATGAAAGTAAAATATTTTTCATAAGGATCTATATCTAGATAGTATCATTTCTAATGTGAAAAAACAGAGATAAGTCAATTATTTTATTTAAAAATGATACTATAGCACTGGGCAAGTCCCTCCAAGTGAACAACCTAATTGAAAAAATGCTAAAAAACAGTGATAACCAAATTGTTGCCAACAAGGTATATAATGGGGTGTTACAAGGTGAGATTAAATTATCTATGTATCTACCTACTCATCCATCCATCTTCCAGAAGTGTAGACAGGAATTGTCTTATAAGAGCATCTCTTCACTGTTGGAAAGTTCTCCCGTATATATGGACAGACAAGACCAGTAGGCTTTCCTAGCCCTGAAGGAATGTTTGAAATTGAACTTTATTTTAAATTTGTGCTCTACGACCATCTGTCAGGTGGAAAAAGGTATTCTTTACTTGACATGCAGCCTTCTGGAGGGGACTGAGCTGGTCTGCATAGGAAGGAATTAAAACTCCCCTTCTTTCATACATTTAATGTTAAGGCTATCGGTCAGAATGAATAATGGAAAGTAAGGACGTATCTGTACCAAACACAATTTATTGTCCTGCATTCAATACCAAAAGTTCACAGATCAATTTTTGTTACTAATGCAGAGATAAGAATATAGATCAATTTTTATTACTAATGCAGAAATAAGAATATACTTGTCCTCGATATTACTAGTTCAACTTTAAGTGCTTTACCTGAAAAAAGATCTAGGCAGAGAAGTACAATAGGTGCTTTGAAGTGGAATTCAAAATAAACAAAAGGGTATATGGGCTGTTGGCTGAAGTTCAAGAAAGCCCAAATGAGGAGGGATTATCTTGTCCTCACGTGCATGTGGGTGCATTTGGGGGTGTTGCCTACCCACAACCTCAGAGTCATGCTTGGGAGTGATGGTGAAACTTCTAAAGGGAGATAAGACATGTTTGTTTAACATCGGGCAATGGGTAGAAAATCTGCCTTAGTCTTATTTTACCCTGAAGAAAAGAGGGATAAAAGATAAAAGAGTAGAAATACGCTCTGATCATATCTTTAAGCCAAGGAGAATACCAATATTGTCCCTTTTCAGCACCGTCCCTTAAATAGAGTTACCTCAACGAGGGAAAGAAAGGGCGTCTGATTTCCTCTTTTATGGGAGGTTGTGAAACAGAAAAAATACAAAAAACAAATAATAACACCGCAACTTGAAAGCTAAGCTAGTAAATGGAAGACAAATATTTTGACATCACCAGAAACTAGAGCCCCTGTCAGAATGATGTCTGTGTGTGCACAGACACTCGTCCAGTGGCCACAAGAACCAGTTCCTTGAGGACCTCAGGCCATCCAAAAATATTTAAATGTTTTGTAGGAATTGTATAATTACAGCATTTAAAAAAATAATTCGCATTCAAGGAAATGACCATATTTTTATAACTTGTTCCACATTCTTGGATCACTCTGAACGGGAAATAATTATGTTGATAAAGGTGCCCAAAGAATAAGATTTTTCTTTTAGAAAAGTGAGGAGTAATGTCAACCCCCAGCTGAGTGACTGCCACCCATGGATTTCCAGTATGTATTAAAAGTGGTCAAAAAAACTCTTTCGATATTAACTTAGCACAAATAAGTATGCATCTCCTGCATAAATAAGGTTTTCAAAAAATACATTTTATAAGAGCCAAATTTTGAGGCATCTGATCAGTAACACCCTTCTACCAGAAGCATGACCCTGAATACCACAAGCAGATCCCAGTTCTCCAATTACAGCACTTTTATTTCCTAGCTGAGCCCCAGAGAATCTGATGCAAGAGCAAGAGGTGGCATAAGTAGTCCAGGATAATTATCTCTGTATGTGAATTCAGGTGAATACAGGTTAATTACAAAGTAATTAACCCTGTGAATTGTCTCGAATGGTGATAATTATCCCTGTATATGAATACAGGTGATTACAGGTTAATTACAGGATAATTAACCCTGCGGGTTCTCTTGAATGGTAGTAATTATCCTTTTGTGTGAATTTCCTTTCATAAAGTAGACACCAACCATCTTCGTGGCATTTCACATCTTAGAATCACTTTGGAGAGTAAGTCAGTCACAGTGAGGGACTGCCTTGTAAACGGTCTGAAGTCTTGAGCCATCTTAAATTAGATTTATTTTTAAAGCACTTGGATTTTATCCCATCATGATATACACCAAATTTATTATAGAAATGTATTTTTGTGATTAAAAGCGTTCGTTTTGTTACAAAAAATCAATTAAAAAACAGAATGTTTGTGACATCCTAGCCAAGGATGCCAAGGTTGATGAAATGGAAGCATTACGCTCATCTCGCCAGATAGACTATTATAGGCCGTGTCTTTCAATCTTTTCTATCTTCTGCCCACACAATTTAAAATGTCAAGAATGAATTTTGATTCTACACTAGAAAGACATTTCTAGAATATAGTTGATTTGTGCCATCCACAAAATCAAAGAAAGGAAATAAATGTATGTTTTCCAGTTTTTCCTCTACTCTGAGCCTTCTTTCTTTACATCTTTGACAACTGAATGCCCAAGCACAATGGCGAAATGAAAAGAAATGAATATCATCTTCCACCAGCAGGATCCATTTCTTTGAGATTCTCTAAGATTTTTCTTAGCATTCCTGGTGTTTTGAGACTTGGAAAATGATCATTCCCCTAGTTCCAATCGAAGTGGATGAGAGCAAGAGTGAAATGTGAACAGTCAACAGTGATTGTGAATCCTGGAGTGAAACGTGCTGTTGTCATGTCTTCAGGATGTCAAAAGAAATGTTTGATGTAAAATGGTAAGGTTTCAGTACATATTTGAAACTTTCAGTTATGCGTCCTTATTTTGTAAATACCAGAGTGAAAACAAATTATATGGATGGATTTGATAACAAACACAGGATGATATTCTGCCTTGTTGAATCATTTGGTCTTAGTCACTAGTTTCAGTGACAAACTCAGCCCCTGATTTCTAGGTGCCACAGCTTCACATTTCAAGAAAAAGTCAAAATCAAATTCAACAACAACATGCACAGGAAGTGCCCACAACATGTCCAGAAATGCATTTTGGCAGACAATAACAGCTATTGTCTTCAAAGTTTATGCAGTTCTGAAAAATGAGGTTTGGATTTAAACAAGTCTGATGCTAAGTTAGAAAGAGATAGGTAATCCAATGGTGTCAAAATGCAGCATTATCAATGCAATGATGAAGTTATGTCAACTGAGACCTCTATTCAGAGGTCATGCAACGAGTTCTAAGATAAAGCAAATCAACCACAAAGCATGGTCAGGTAAAAAGGGATGCAGAAGGCGGCATCACTGTCTGATAATCTCCCTTCTACCCTAAAGTGGTCCTTGGCTGATGGTCAGGGTGAGCGTGAGTCCATTAACCACTCCTTCAACATATCATCAGTCCAAACTGCAAGGATGGTTCCAAAGTGCTAGAAGCACTTTGGGGGATGGAACAAATCGGAAGGAAGGGCAGTTGATTACACACGTGTGGGTTAAGATGCAGAGATTACAGGGGAACTTTTATTTCTTATGGCCAATAAGTACACATCTTCAATGAATCAGTTTTTTTTTCATCCTAATCCTTTACTGCATTCTAAAAAGACTGTAAAATACTGAGCTTTTCAATCAGTTGCAGGGCTTTATTTTCCTAATCCATAATTACAATATTAAAAGAGCTTTTGAAATATTGAGAATTATAGGTTTGGAAGTTATTTTAAGAACTTTTCTTAAAGCTTCTGCATGGTTTCTCAGCATCCATCTTTCCTAGCACACAGGAACCGCTACTGTAGGCATGAGTAGCACATACGATTATTTGTTCACAGGATGGGACCATGGCTTGTTTAAGCAGAACTGACAGTGGAAAATGTTTTATTATCTTCAAGCATTATTTCTCAGGCATGGAGTCAACAAGAGGTGAAACAGAATCAGAAAATTTCTCTTCAGTACCCTTCCCTGCCTTCTATCAGTGCCTGCTCCTTTCCCCTCCTTGATGCCTGCTTGTCTTTGTTCTCCAGTCTCCCAGTTGGGCAGGCCAAGGCCACACCACAATTATCCATGTTCCAAATGCTCAGAGACCTGTATGAAGTCTGTCTCTCTCTCCTTGTGGGAAGAGATGGTATTGTCCACTGCTCTGTGCCCCGCTGGCGTCTGAGCATGTCCACAGTGCATATTCCTCTGGGAGACCTAGCAATGAGGTACAGTAGCTGCCTGCTCAGGGTTTGGATAAGACCGAGAGGCCACTATGAGGCTGCCCTCTCTTACATCAGCACTGACGGTGAAGCCCAGACTTCTTGGTTACTGCCAATGCCCTACCCTGAATGCTCTTCTCAAGTCCTACCTAGAGTGTCCTTTTCTGTTCTCCTTTAATTCTCCTTCTCTCTCGTTTCCACTCATATTGACATATTGATTGTTTTACCTACAGCAGCATCCCGTGTGCAGTATGCAAATATATTTAACTCTGAGCCTATCTTCCCCTTAAAACTTGCAGAAATGACGTAAAAGCAAATATAATTATCTGCAATGGCATAAAGTGGTAGATATATGCTATACCAAGGAACTTAAAAAAAAACCTAACAGGTACTAAAAACTTAGCATGATGCAGGAGGGTAACTAGAGAAAGAATCTGATGAGTAAAAATAAGAAACCAAAAGGAGTAGGTATTTCCATTGCAGTTAGATGGGAATTTGATTTTTACAAAGTAGAAAGAAAACAAGCAACAGAACAGGACTGCATCAGAGAGATAAAATCTCATAAAGAGGAAATCCAGCATGGATGGCTCCTTTCCATTTGGGATTAATTGGCTATACTCTTGAGAAGGCCTAACACTAATTAGAAACAGAGCATGAACTGGAAGATTTTTCATTTCACTCTTTCAGTATGAGACACATCAGAATCCCAGTTTGCAAACGACTGCTTCTGTTCATATTTCTTCACTGTTATGAGTTCATTCCAAGTTTCTAACTGCTACCTCTCCAAACTCTCATTTCAATTCTTCTGCACATTCATTTTAACATTTCGTTGTTCTCTTGAAAGAGGGAGGAGTAGTATCTGTTTATGCATGTTCTGTTTTAATCGATTTGTCTCAGCAATTATTATGATGATTGCTCCAGAGGATGCTAAAGAGACTGTTGCTTTTGAGAGGAGTGTGCTAGAGCCTGTGGAATGCAGCTCTCTCTCCCACTGTGCCACTCCGAGGGTTCCCCAGAGATTTCCCTGCATGGGTGAAAAGCTAGGGTCCTATTGGCCTTGGGATTAATTTCCAAGACCTACTTTAAGACAAGGCAACCTTTCCTCTAGCAGACTTATCATTGACCTACAGCAAACTAGAAAAGAACCCGAAGGCAGCCTGGTTGCGGTGAACGTGGCCTGGAGGCTTCTTGCCATTCCCAACCAAAATTCGCAGGCAGCACCAGCTCTCCAGCCCCACCAGCGAGCCGCTGTAACAGTACCTTTCCTGTCCTCTTGAAAGCTATTCTTCAAGATTTGAAAATGACTGTTGAACGTAACATTGATTGTTTTTACATTGCTCATTCTGGAAATTCATAAATCCAATGTGGAAATAATACACTAAACAGAAACTGTTGATTCACTGAAAAAATATCAGGTAATCTTCAGCCAAATTGAACTACCAAGCAAATGATTTTTCTTCCTTTTTTTCCCCTTTCTTTCTTTCTTTTGGATTCCTCTAGTCAAAACCATTAATTCATCAATATTTCCTAAGCATATATTATGTTGTGGGCACTGCCTGGGCACTAGGGATAAAACAGGAAGTGAAACAGATTGGGAACAAGTGGATAGGCTATGCCTGTATCTGGGGAAGTGAAATCCAGGCAGAGGAAACAGCAAATGCAAACGCTGCAGGAAGTGAGCTGTGCCTGGCATATACTAGGAACAGTAAAGGAGCCAGGCTTGTTGGGGAGAGGGACAAGGTCTGGGAGGCCGCGGAAGGACTTTGGTTTTCATTTTCTGTGAAATGGGAAGCCCTCAGCAGGTTTGATGCAGAAGGGTAATAGCATATGACTTTGATTTTAACGGGATCTCTGAGGCTGCTGTGCGAAGACCAGAACGTAGGGAGGCTACGCCTGTTGCATTTTGTAACCATCCTCATTCTTTAAACTTTTAGGACATTGTGTCAAATCACATAGTTGTGTTCTTTGAATATCTGAAATGATATAAAGTACAGCCAGCCTGAAGTAATCAGTGACTGAAACCCAAACTCTGAATTCTCTCTAGAAACAAAAAAGCCACTTTTGTTTTTCAGATTATAGCAAAGATTTGATTAGCCCTAAGGAATGAAATGTGTTGATTAATTCTCTTTTCTGATTAACTGATGAGTTAATCCGATGAGAAAACAAATAGGAAAGAAAACTATCCATCTCCTTGCCTTTAACAAGCAAAATATATGAAGCATAATTAAGGCTATTGTGATGGTAGAATCTTCCTCATACTCCAAGTCAGTGTTGGAAATATGTAAAGTGACAGACGGTTCCTGAGCTGGGACCACGAAAAGACAGGCTTGGGGGGCCAGGCATGGCGGCTCACGCCTGTAATTCCAGCACATTGGAAGGCCAAGGCAGGCGGATCACTTGAAGTTAGGAGTTCGAGGCCAACCTGGCCAACATGGCAAAATCCATTTCTACTAAAAATACAAAAAGTAGCCAGGTATGGTTGTGCATGCCTGCAGTCCCAGCTGCTTGGGAGGCTGAGGCAGGAGAATCACTTGAACCTGGGAGGTAGAGGCTGCAGTGAGCCGAGATCACACCACTGCACTCCAGCCTGGGCAACAGATTGAGATTCCATCTCAAATAAAAATAAAAAAGAAAGAAAAGAAGAAAAAGACAGGCTTGGGGACAGGACAGAAACAAATAGGAAAGAAAACTATTCATCTCTGTCTTTAATAAGCAAAATATATGAAGCATAATTAAGGCTATTGTGATTGTAGAATCTTCCTCATACTTCAAGTCAGTGTTGGAAATATGTAAAGTGACAGAAAAAGCTGGGACAATGAAAAGACAGGCTTGGGGACAGACGGGAGGTTTGGGGAGCATGGTCCCAGGAGGGAAGGGAGGAAGCACCACAGGGACACTTGAGAAATTTTCTGCTGTAGAATTAACTCTTTTAACTGAGCTAAATCAATGTGATTCTGTGCTACATGGAAATGAGGGAGGACACTCGCAGAAGGGAGCATCCGAACATACTCCTCGGCCCATATCCCAGCAAAAGGCCGACGGGAGCCACTGCTCCTTGGTTTGCTTGCAGGCTCCAGTGTTCTCAGGTTGGTTGACGTGTCAGCCTGTGCTGTTTTACCTACGTCGACTCATACCATTTATCTCTGTTATAATTCCTGTTTTCTGGGCACACTCACAAAATAAACCGGTTCTCACTGAAATTTTTTAGACCATAGCCAAATTACTCTGCAAACACAGGTTGATCTTTCCCAGAACTCCTGTTATTTTAATAATGTAACTGTCATCAGAGAGCACTGTCTGACTCTGAAAGCCTTCTAAGTGTTTTCTTTTTTTCCCCAAGTGATTGAGTTGCTTCTTTGTTCTCTGCAATTACCCAGCAGGGAAGGCTGCTGAGCCCCTGGATTTAGACACTGGGATAATATTTCTAAGCCTAGGAGCAGCTGCACCAGCAACTAAGCACCACAGTCAACTTACCCCTTTAGCATTTAAGAAGCCATAGGTGCAGTTGGATAAGCTGAGACTAGTGCCGTTTATTAAATGGAAGTGAATATAAATATCTCATGGCAAGCTATACATTCATTTACATATTGTGCAGTAATAAGCTAACAGCTCTAAACATCAGTTTAAGAGGTCTGGGCAGTTGAACTGGAAGTATATGCACTAAAACAGGCCTGGATAGGGGGCACAAATGCCCACATATTATTCATGGAGTTCCACTTCCCTTGCTGATACATATCACGGCAGACAGGCAGAGCCCTGGCTTCTGCTGAGCAGTACAGCAACCTGCAGTCTGTGCAATCTTGGCCAAAATACTGAAAAGCAATTACTTATTCAAGATTATCTTTTGCAGTTTTTCTTACTTTAGAGTTTTGAAATCTTTAGCTAGAAATGAAACAATGAAGGATTTTTTTTTTTTTTTCTGGAGAACTATTGGAGACACTTCATTGATTGACTCAATCCCTGACCAATGGAAGACGTGCTTCACAATTAACATTGTTGTCTATTTCAGCCATTCTATCAATGCCTTCATTTTCTTCTCTTGAATGCTCCATATTCAGCGTCTCACTCATCACTATTAATGTTAATTAGTAGTAAATTAACTATCATTTCAGAGTGCAGTAGTGGGGGAAAGAAATTAATGATGAGAAAGGATGTATACCAAATGGAGTATGATATTACTATTTACTGACTTTATCCTGCCTTTCTAACAGCACAGAAAGGAATTAGTTGATGTTTCATGGGTTGCCTAGACTCTGAAACCAAACTGGAGGCATTATGTATTGGGCAACCCTGTTCACTGTTGATCTCTCTCCAGTAAAATGTAAGCACAGGAGAGTAGAGATTTTTACCTTGTATATTCTTGTCAGTTATCCCAGCCCTGAAAACAGATGCCTTAGTGAGAGACAATGCATAGTGAATGTCTGCTGAGTGAATGAAACACCGCAGGTATGTTCACCATGGCAAGGAACATACCCCAAATCATGACATTAGCAAGACTTCCGCCCTCTGAGAACCACATAAAGCCTGCTGGTTTGTAAAAAGAACTCTCAGGTTCTCAAGAGTGAATCATTTCTCCCGCGACCAAAAACAAGGTACTTAGTGTCACTAAGCTTTGGTTTTTTCATCTTTCAAATGGGCAGATTAATATCTACTCTATAAAATATACAGCATCATTTTTAGGATAAAATAAAATTATATATATATATTTTGAGAAAGGGTCTTGCTCTGTCACCCAGGCTGGAGTGCAGTGGCGTGATCTCTGCTCACTAAAATCTCCACCTCCCGGGTTCAAGCAATTCTTCTGCATCAGCCTCCTGACTAGCTGGGACTACTGGCACATACCACCATGCTCAGCTAATTTTTGTATTTTTAGTAGAGACGGGTTTTCACCATATTGACCAGGCTGGTCTCAAACCCCTTACCTCATGATCCACCCGCCTTGGCCTCCAAAAGTGCTGGGATTACAGGTGTGAGCCATGATGCCTTGCCAAATAAAATAATATTTTTAAGAAAATAAATTAATATTTGTGAAAATACTCTGAAAAAAAACTGCACAAATGTAAGGTTTTATTATTTATAATTATTTTTACTTATAATAATAATTATTATTGAATTAGCTATCCCCTCAGTATTAACCATTGCCTCGGCTATAGTAGATAAAGTTCATCTTCCTTAGTTCTATTTGCTGATTATTTGCCTTCTTGATTCACTTCCTGTTTCTCTTGCATTAATACAAGAGAGCAGAAATAAAATACAGTTTATTTCTGTAACCGGGAACAGGGAGAAGGCTGGAGAAAATGTCACCAGACCAACTCAAAATTACAACATTTTCCACTGTTTATATACCTTCTAAGCTATATGCCTACATGCAAGTGGGCATTCATCTAAAGACACAAGTGATTGATTCCTTCTAATCTATAACTAAGGTCTGAGTCCTGGAGACCTTCCTCCAGAGCCTCAGCAAATTTACTTAATCCAGATGGGTCTTGGAGCCAGAGGTGATTACCTATCAGGGGAACCCACCCCCAATATTTCAACATAGGTTCTTTCTATTTTCCATAAGTGTCAGCTGGTGTGAGAAATAAAGAAAAAGAGTACAAAGAGAGGAATTTTACAGCTGGGCCGCCGGGGGTAACATCACATATCGGTAAGACCATGATGCCCACCTGAGCCACAAAACCAGCAAGTTTTTACTAAGGATTTCAAAAGGGGAGGGGGTGTACGAACAGGGAGTAGGTCACATGCTTTAAGGGGCAAAAAGCAGAGCAAAGATCACATGCTTCTGAGGCCAATAAAAATCACAATGCAAAGGGCAAAGCAAAGATCACAAGGCAAAGAGCAAAATCAAAAACTGATAAGGGTCTATGTTCAGCTGTGCACATATTGTCTTGATAAACATCTTAAACAACAGAAAACATGGTTCGAGAGCAGAGAATCGGTCTGACCTCAAATTTACCAGGGAGCAGTTTTTTCTCCACCCCAATAAGCCTGAGGGTACTGCAAGAGACCAGGGCATATTTCAGTCCTTATTTCAACTGCATAAGACAGACACTCCCAGAGTGGCCATCTATAGACCTCCCCCCAGGAATGCAATTCTTTTCCTAGGGTCTTAATATTCCTTGCTAGGAAAAGAATTTAGCGATATCTCTCCTATTTGCAGGTCCGTTTATAGGCTCTCTGCAAGAAGAAAAATACGACTCTTTTTGCCTGACCCCACAGTCAGTCAGACCTTATGGTTGTCTTCCCTTGTTCCCTAAAATCGCTGTTATTCTGTTCTTTTTCAAGGTGCACTGATTTCATATTGTTCAAACACACATGTTTTACAATCAATTTGCACAGTTAATGCAATCATCACAGTGGACCTGAGGTGATGTACATCCTCAGCTTACAAAGATAACAAGATTAAGAAATTAAAGTAAGACAGGCATAAGAAATTGTAAGAGTATTATTAGGGAAGTGGTAAATGTCCATGAAATCTTTACAATTTATTTTCCTATGCTGCGGCTCCAGCCAGTCCCTCCATTTGGGGTCCCTGACTTCCCGCAACAATTACCCTTATTTTTTCTTCTGCTAAGGTATGGAGGTCTGGGGGAGTTCATTTAGACCCCAATAAAACTTGTTTAATCCTAAATGGGTCCTGGTAGGAGGAATGTGAGAATTCCTTCATTTTCTTGTCATGCTTCAAGACTGAGAAAGGCCTGGGCAAGACTCTTGGTGGGCTTTTGTTTCACTCCAGTGTTTGTCTAAGGGCACTGGCTTTCTCAGTCTTTAATATTTAACCTAACCATTCAGTCAGTGCTGAAACAGTTTTCATGGAGGCCTGCTTTTTCAGCTTTTGTGAGACCTGGTTTGCCACAAAAGCACAATAAAAATTAGCTAGAAGGATATTTTGACATCTGTTCTCATTTTCTTCCTTTGCCATATGGATCTTCTGCCCTGAATAATATTACATTTGCTTCCAAAAGTTAAAAAGATCTTGCCCAGCTCTTGCTGAATGAGTATCTCTATGTTTCAAATTGCTTGTGGTTAAATAAATTTTAGGGTTAGAGCAATCATAATACTTGCCCCTGCTGATTAAATACCTTCTACATAGCAAGGGCTAAATAAGTATATCTTTATATACATTACAGTCCTTTCTCATATTCTGTGGAGGCTTGGTTCCAGGACCACTCAGAATGCCAAAATCCTAGTATGCTCAAGTTCCTGATATAAAATGACATAGTATTTGCATATAACATAACATGCATCCTTCTGTATACTTTAAAGCATCTCTGGATTACTTATAATACCTAATACAATGCAAATTCTATGTAAATAGTTGTTATACCATATTGTTTTTATTTGTACTTTTATTGTTGCATTGTCATTTTTTATTGTTACCCCCAATATATATGATCTGCAGTTGGTTGAATCCCTCAATGTGGAAGCTGAGGATACTGAGGACACTGTACTTTACTTAATAACATAAAGGCAGGTAAATATTGTAACTAACAGCACAGGATCTGAGAACAAACATGAGCTCAGTCACTTACTAGCTTTAAGACAATCTCACTGTGCCTTACTCTCCCCATTTTTAAACTAGAGGTTATAATAAAACAATATAATATAATATAATATATCCTACCTTAAAGGATTTTTTAAAAGATTAAATTAATGAACATATCAAGCAGTTAAATGTGTGAAATACCTTTAAAAAAAGGAAAAAATAAGGGTTGTATAAGGGTAGCTGTCATCATTAATAATCTTCACACCAGATATGTATTTTTAGCGAGTTTTATAGACTAAAAAAACCGAAGCCAGAGTTGTTACGTTACACTGTGAGTAAGTAATGGAGCACAAATTCAACTCAAGAGTGCCTGACTCCACAGCCCAGAGTCATTTAACTATCACTGTCTACATACCCAAAAACATATCCTTCAACAATAAATTGTTTTCATACTGTTAAAGTCAATTCACCAGATATTATTTAACATCTGCCACATAGAAGTTCCGTGTGGTTGCAAGGCTATTTCCTCTAAGCTTATCCTGTTGAGTTTAGGAATAAGAGGACAAAATTATGACGGGGAGGAATTTAGAGGAAGAGTAACAAAGGGGGAATATTCTAATGTTATATTCACAGTACCCCTTGAGTTGAATTTGTTGAATTTAAAAGGTTGATGAAGAAATGATTCTAATCCAATTAGAGTGTGATGAGAAGAGATGTACAAAAACAGTGCCATTGGACCTGATTGGATAGAGAACGCTTTTGGCATTTCGCTCAGATGTGGTGGGGAAGGGCTGGAGAATGAACTGGGGTATCTGTGGATAAGGTGACATGCATGCTGGCTTATGAAACTGATACGGTTTTCAGGGGCCCATGGAGTGAGCTAAGAGGCGCATAAATGCAGAAAACAATTTGAGTAAAGACCAAGAGGCTGAAAAGCAAAGAAACATCAGGCCTATAAAGGAGTGAAGTGTAGTAGAAAATAAGGCATAAAAGCTACTTTGGCACAATATTAAAGCAGGTCTTGGCAACAAGGCTGAGTTTAGATTTATTCTCTATGGCTTTTAGGGTTGACGAGAAGAGACTGATATGTTTGGACCTATGCCTGGGAAAAAGCTCTGATGCCTCTATGGAGACCGGCATGGGGGTGGGAGCAAGCAGGGAAGGAGCACAGGATGGGTTGGGAGGCCACTGCGAGTCACCCAGATCTGTTCTAGGGGGAAATACAGAAGTGGAGGCGGGACATGCGACTTAGATATAGAGTAACACGATTTAGTGACTGGATGACAGGAATGAAGGAGAGATGGGACTAAAAAATGAGTACAGCTTTAGGGTGAGCACCTGGAAGAAGATTAGTGCATTTTACTGAGGAAAGAGGCAGAAGGAAGCAGTCTCTTTTTCCTGGATTTTAGGAGAAACAGAAGTAGGGCCAGAGATGGTCACGAGCGCCATTCTGGACACATGGAGTCAAGCTTCTATGCCTGCATCTGAGAGGAGATGCCCACAGGCAGTAAGAACAGGGTGGACTCAAGAAGGCAGAGGCCAGAGGTCAGTGTGTGGGGGTCACAGAGGGGTGACAGTCAATGGAGAGGACAAGATGAGCCCCCAGGGGAGAGGATCCAGAACAATTGAAGATGGAAACTCTGATTTCAACGTGGAACTGAAGAGGGAAAACCAGGAAAAGAAACTCAGAAGGAACTATCATGGAGATCATATCAGGAAAGAAGTATCTCAGAAATCAAAGGATGAGAGTTGAGAACAAATATGAAAAATGGGATTGGGGGTGGTGGAGAACAGGAAGGATGGATTGGACCCATTACCACAGAGAAGCAGAGAGGAAGAGAAACCTCTAGGTTAGTTCAGTTAAACACTGTGAGGAAAGAATGTTGAATTTTAAAAATTTCTCCTGTTGCATTAACTCAAGGGGAAAATAGCCCCGAAGAACTTCAGGAGTTTGCGTTAGTTGCAAATGAATGTCTTTGAGGGAGATTTAAGTAGTTTTGAATGCCCTATGGCTTAATTCACACAAATAATAGCGTGAAGTATTTAAAACCATAAATCAAAACAACTGGCTAAGTCATTCTGGTTTTTTTCTATTTACCTATCTTCCCCTGTAAAAGCAGGTTAATTTATGTACTAGGTATCTATTTACATTTTAATTTAACAACAATATATATTTTCACCACTCTCAGGGTACTCATTGTTAAAGCTCTGCGGTGCTAGAGGAATAGTCCTTTGTGTTCGTTTTTTTCTTGTTCTTTGAAAACTGATTGTTTGAATTTTAAATATGTTGAAAAGAGTAAAAAAGATGGCAATTTGTCTGAAATAAGAGTGTGCTTTAAAAAAAGAAAAGGCTCCCTAGAGAGTGTTTTAGTATTATTGAGCATTTAGTAAGAAAAACATTCAAAAATAACCAACATCCGTGGAACTGTGGACTCTGCAAATCTGTCACTAAATTCCAAAGCAGAAACAGGCTCAATCCATTAGACGATGCATTGCTTAATCTTGCCTTCTCAATCAACTTCAGCATTGAAAAATGCAGACATGATTATGAATTGCTGCTGATAGTTGAGTGTTCACAGCAGAGAGTCTGTTCTTAATCGTTTTTCTACTGCCAAGTAGCGCTCAACTGCAGCCCTTTAAATTATGTGCTCCATGATGAAATTGGAAGCACTGCTTTTTAGGTTTTCATCCAGCTAAGATCATGTTTGGGGAGAAGCCAATTCTAGATGCAGTTTTCTGCCTATGAGTTGGAAAATCCGAGTTAACTAAAGTTCAGGAAGTTTAGAAAGACTGATTACAGAGACTAGCCTTGCCTGTTCGGTGGCTCAGGGCATCCACAGGACACCCTAACCTCAGCTGGGTCAGGTCGGCAGGCGGCATGATCGCTCGGCATGATCGTCTGCTCCCATCAGTGGGGCGTCATTTCCTTTCTCACAGAAGATCCTTAATAAATACAGGTTAATTCACTTTTGTCTTCTTAAGATATTCTATGTTTTAGTTCCAGAGATCCTTATTTAATGAAGATGGTTCTACACAGCACTTTGATTTTTCAAGATAAAAATTCCTTTCAAATTTTTATCTCTTGCTTCATTGTGGAAACAATGCCAGGAGGCCCGCCAGGCTTCTGGACTACAGTTATTCTACCGGAAAACCGAAGAGTGGAGCATTCTAACACCTTCACAGTGGTCACACAGCTCACTCGGTGGACGCTGGGAGGGCAGTCCAGACTTGCTGACTCCCAGGCGTGCACTCTCCCTGACCTGCGGTGCAGGCTGCCTTGCATGCAGTGTCTGCACAACTTGAGACTCCAATTTCAAAATGGAAAGAAACTAAGTAAAACACAGTATCTCTAAGCCTAGAAGCAGTGATGAAAAAAAATCTCAAATATAAATCCTAAATCAAAAAAGCAAAGAAACTAACTTCAAAAATTAAGAGTTATAGATAGTGAGGGAACGTTTCCTGCACAGACGCCTATGACCAAGATGGATGGGTGGAAGTAGAGAAAATCAATCTGCCAACACTTTCTTTTGTTAATACAATTCTGTTCACTGGTTATCTAGTCCAGGGGCTGGCAAATTTTTTTCCGTAAAGATATAAGTATTTTAATCCCAGCACTTTGAGAAGCTGAGGCGGGCGGATCATCTGAGGTCAGGAGTTTGGGACCAGCCTGGCCAACATGGTGAAACCCCGTCTCTACTAAAAATACAAAAATTAGCTGGGTGTGAAGGAGGGCGCCAGTAATCCCAGCTACTTAGGAGACTGAGGCAGGAGAATCATTTGAACCCAGCAGGCGGAGGTTACAGTGAGCCGAGATCATGCCACTGCACTCCAGCCTGGGTGACAAAGCAAGACTCTGTCTCCAAAAAAAAAAGAAAAAGAAACAAAATACAACAGATGAGCCTTATCTTTAATCATGCCACTTAATCTCCACTTTCTAAAGAAGATTAGTAACGGCTGTTACTAATAAGGTGAATGAATATTCCTCCTGATCTTTCTCTTGCATTCATAAGCACTTCCTTCCTGTACTTCCTTAATTTCTCTGTGTTTAGTTTCCTCATCTGTAAAATAAGAAAAATAACCACATCTATCTTTCATTGAGAGAGAGGATTAATGCAGACAAAGTGTTTCTAGCAGTACTTGGCGGATGGTAAGGACTCAATACATATCAAATATTTTTATTATGAATATTATTTTTAAAGTATTCTTAATGGTGGCCAAGAGATAACTCTATATTAGGCTTATATACTAGCAGGAAAGAGACAAAAAAATGACTGTGTTACTTACTGTATGACTTGTGCTGTCACAGAGAAGAGCATGGGAAGATGGAAGAAAATGGCCTGGGTGGAATTGCTGATCTGGAAGAAACCCTCCTGAACTGAAGCCCAGGATGAGCGGGAGCCTGTTAAGCACAGGTGGAGGGCGTGAGGGTGTATCACAGGAACAGACAGAACATATCAAACTGTCCATGGAGCATGACACGACACAGGAACTGAAAGGCATTTGATATACTTTGGCTGTGTCCCCACCCAAATCTAATCTTGAATTGTAGCTCCCACAATTCCCACGTGTTGTGGCAGGGACTGGTGGGAGGCAATTGAATCATGGGGGTGGATCTTTCCCATGCTATTCTCATGATAGTGAATAAGTCTCATGAGATCTGATGGTTTATTAAGGGGAGTTTCCCTGTCCACCTTCTCTTGTCTTGTCTGCTGCCATGTGAGATGTGCCTTTCACTTTCCACCAAGATTGTGAGGTCTCCCCAGTCACGTGGAACTCTGAGTCCATTAAACCTCCTTTTTTTGTAAATTGCCCAGTCTCAGGTATGTCTTTGTCAGCAGTGTAAGAACAAACTGATACAGCATTCATTCAGTGAATTTGAAATGTGATGTACAAGGGTTCAGGGTGATGCAAAATGAAACTGGAAGGGTTGGTAGAGACAGGCTCACAGAGGCCCTGCAAACCTTGTTAAAAAGTTTGATATGTATCCTGAAAGCCGTGGAGAGCTAGCAAAGAGATTCAAGCAGGAAACTTGATGCATGTCCTTTGAGAAGCATCATTCTGGGGTGCACGTGAAATACTCCATTGGAAGGGTAAGCCTGGAGTTCGGGTGCACAGATGGGAGGCAGAGATGTGTTCCCTGCAGCCAGTTAACCAGGCATGGGGAAGAGTAGGTGGATTTGTGAAATATTGAGTCGGTGACTCTACAGGATAGCTACATTTGTTACTGATTGGAAATAATCATTTATCCAACCCACTAAATTAGACTGTACTAAAAATGGCCCAGTCGGTGAGGCGTGATCTATTAAAGTGTTATGTTACTGATAACAGTAAAGAAGCACAATACTTTATTTAATGCACAGAGAGCCCTGCGAACGATGCAGGTTCCAGTCAGCAATGTTTTTGCTGAGATTCGTCTTCACCAAGATGCTCGTTGGGACCCCAGCAAGGACCTAGGGAGATGCCCGGTGTTCAGACCCTAAGAGGAAGGGAGACCCAGGGCTGGGGACTCTACTAAGTAAAGGAGGCTGAGGAGGCCCCGAGACTTATGATGTCTGAGGGAGTGGGGCATGAAAGAGGGATAGGAAAGAGAGAAGACCTAGGGCTGCTGAATGGAGCCAGGAGGCAGTGTATAGAACACCCTTGACATAAGTGACTCCATCTTAAGAAAAGACTCCATCTTACATTTCAAAAGGTGTCAAGCCAAAAGGGTCCAAATGTTCACCTAATCAACAGAGACAACACCCAACCAGATAAGGGCATAACCCTTCACTATTAGTCCTCATCAGAGGACTCAAAGACTATCAAAAGAGCTGGACTTCACCAGCTAGACACAGCCGTCTCAACAGACACCTTCTTGCTGTCACTTGTGATCACTCTCCCTGAATTGGTTCATTAATCCTTTTTCCTGCACCCTTTTCTCTTGATGTTAAATCAAATTATGTTGATGAAAAGCTGTACTGGAGATCACATTAACTAGCTGTACAATGTATTTCAACAGGTAAATTTGGATTTAAATGAGGCCCATCAGTGATTAGCCATCTGATGACTGCCATGCATGGTCTGTGACACTGTCGTTCGGTGTGCCGTGAGATAACTCTCCATGGGTTTCTCGGGTTTCTGCACACCTTACAGACGGAATCACTGACTGCTTTTTTATTCTGAGCTACTTTTCCCAGAATGTTTCTCTAGTGAACAGCCTTTGAAGATTGAGATCGTGTTTTCCTGGAGCAATGGTCAGTCATGACTACAGCCCGGGGCCTAAGGTCAAAGTCCCATCCTGGAATGCAACCAGTGTGTGTGCTGGTGTCACACGGTCCTCTTTGTGTCACCCTAGAAGAACTGGAACTCAAGGAATCGGTACAACAAAAGCTGGTTCTCTGGGTATTGCCATTTTTGTGAGTGATAAAGTCTTAGTCTCAGGCCAGGGAGTCTAGTGTCTTTCACCAGCATCCACGAACCTGTGACGTGCTAAGCTGTTATCTCACAAATAGGGTGAAATCTCAGACTTTTCACAGTTCTCAGCAGATACTATGCTCCTCATTTAGGCAGCCACATATGGTCAGAGAATTTATTGCTCACAAAATTACTGCCTTTCTTGGCAAAATGGTCTGCCTTTTTGAATTCAGTGATGAAAATTATGCAACCCTCGGCTGGGCGCAGTGGCTCACACCTGTAATCCCAGCTCTTTGGGAGGCCAAGGCAGGTGGATCACAAGATCAGGAGACCAAGACCATCCTGGCTAACACAGTGAAACTCCGTCACTACTAAAAATACAAAAAAATTAGCCGGGCGTGGTGACGGGCACCTGTAGTCCCAGCTACTCGGGAGGCTGAGGCAGGAGAATGGCGTGAACCCAGAAGGTGGAGCTTGCAGTGAGCCAAGATCGCACCACTGCCCTCCAGCCTGGGCGACGGAGCAAGACTCCATCCATCTCAAAAACAAAAAACAAACAAACAAAAAGAAAATTATGTAACCCTCATGATTTTTTTTTCTGTTTGCCTTCATTATAGAAAGCTCAACAGTAAATTAATGTTCAATTGAAATAACAATGTAAGCATAAGTATAATTATCTTTCACTAGTTACATACCATCTTCATGTTAATATAGCTATCTTCTTCTGGTAAGCCCGTTTTCTTCTTCCTCTCTCTCTCTTTTTTTTTTTTTTTTTTTTTTTGAGAGAGTCTCACTCTGTCCCCGAGGCTGGAGTGCAGTGGTGCAATCTTGGCTCATTGCAACCTCTACATCTTCAAGCAATTCTCATGCCTCAGCCTACTAAGTAGCTGGAATTACAGACATGCACCACCATATCCAGCTAATTTTTGTATTTTTAGTAGAGACAGGGTTTCACCATGTTGGCCAGGCTGGTCTCGAACTCCTGACCTCAGGTGATCCGCCCACCTTAGCATCCCAAAGTGCTGGGATTACAGGCATGAGCCACTGTACCTGGCCAAAGTCCATTTTCTT
This sequence comes from Mandrillus leucophaeus, assembly GCF_000951045.1. Taxonomy (NCBI): domain Eukaryota; kingdom Metazoa; phylum Chordata; class Mammalia; order Primates; family Cercopithecidae; genus Mandrillus; species Mandrillus leucophaeus. Next base: position 2,346,599 of record NW_012102665.1, on the reverse strand, counting down.
CTGATAAGTACCAAATGAATGACTAGTCTAGAATGTGGCCAACCTGGACTACTACAGTATCTAACTGCTGTTTAGTCATTTCAGCTGGGCATGGTGGCTTGAGGTTGACAGTTTGTGGACTCTCTCCTAAGGACTAAAGTCAATTAGCACTTTATCTTTAATGCTTTTTACAACTCTGGAATTCTAACTTAATGTCATTGTGCATTTCCCTTCAAAAGGAACAGAAGTCACTGATCTCTACAATCCAGGAGAACTTGCAGCCAGATCGTCTCATCGGGCACGGCAATGCCATTCACCATTGAACAAGGAAGGTTGAAAGGTGCCCACCAACTTTCTCCTACTGATGGAAAATACGGATTAAGAAATGAAATTACCTTGGTTACGAATTCAATACAAATGGAACACATCTGGCTAAGTTTCTTGACCACCCGGTTTTTATCTTTGAAATTTTGTCCATAATGTAACCAACACCATGTCTCCAGAAACGTCATTTCTTCTTAGTCACAAAGTTGTTTTCTTAGTAAATTCTCAAGTGAAGTTTGGTCCTCAATTTATACACACCAAGACCTCTGAGAGTCTAAGGGAATTAACATTTTGCATGTCACAGGTCAAAAGTTCCATGTGAAGGGGAGTTGAGATCAAGCCCAAACCATACAAGCAAAAACTTGCTTCTTTACATCCTGACATCCTTAGACAAGGGACTCTCAAATGAGTCCCATGGGACTGAGTTTCCTATGAGAAGTCACCATTCCCAGTACACTCCAAGAAGTCCCTAATAATGGAATTTACTAATAATAAGTTCATATTAATTGCCCACTTGACATTTTATAGTAAAATAAACAACATAGCATAATAGAGTAGATAGGCCAGCAACATCCCCAACTCACCTGGACACTTGAAAATTAGACCCAAATAAGGTCCGGTATGCAACTGATCATGTCCACAATACAGGCGGTACCCCTGAGTGGTAATGGTGAAGTGTCACTGGGCCTAAAAGGCAGTGAAGGAGATCCCAGGTGATCTGGAAATAAAAGATAGTTTTATGTGATTTTGAAATGTTTGGGTCTCACATTGGAAGTTTATGTAATGCCTGCCATGCCTTTTTGGGTCTACCTGTTCTCTCCTTGACTGTGTATCTCTCTGTCCGCCCAGTAGAAGAGGAGGTAAATCACTGGGCAAGTAAAGTTGAACACCTACGTCCTCTACAATAAAAGACAAAATGTGTCCTTGAGGGGCCTGTTGAAGGAATCAAATATTTTGTAAAAAGAAAAAAATAGTCCTTCTTTCTTACACTAGTCCTTACTTTATTTTCTCCAAAGAGGCAATCATTAATTATAGAGTCACCAAATCTAAATTGTAGGTGGCGATGGTGCCCTGAAGGAAAATGTGAGGCATTGTAATTACACTTAACAAGGGCATCAAATCCCATCATGGAGGAGCACAGGGGAGCTTCCCTAAGGAATGACCCCCAACCCCCAAACCTGGAAGATGAATGGAAGTTGATGACACGCAGGGGCCTGAGGAGGAGTTCCGCAAAGGCCCTGAAGCCAGTTGAGAAAGTGGAAGCAAGTTCGCAGGTGGGAAGACGGAGGGAGAGAAGGGCTGCGCTGAGACAGGAAATGTGGCAGTCACATCAGTCCTTGCAGGATTTCATCCTCAACAGTGGAAAGAAAATAGAGAATTGTAAGCAAGAGGAACACATCGTCGCATCTGCATCCACACAGTGGCCGTTTGGAGCCTGGAATGGTGAGGGCAAGAACCAATACAGAAACTGCCTAGGGAGTGATTCGGGAACACAGAAATGACTGGAGTTGGTCTAAGGTGGTGGCAATGAAGATGAAACTTTCAAAAAGCAGGGAGACCCAAGAGCTGTGCCGAACTGGAGAGACCCTCCGCGATAGAATCGAGTCTTCCTTCTCTGTGTAGACACTTCCACTTTAGGCGCAGTAACTCCATAAAGCACTTGTTATTTACATGTCTGTCTCTCACTCTTAGACTACAGCTACTGGAGTCTAAGACTCCAGCTGGACTCCAGCTACAGGCAGGCGTCTTGTCCTTGAAGTCTGTATCCTCTGTCATTCGCACAGTGTGTGGAACGAAGGGAGACTGGTGAATCCAGGTGAAGACAAATGAAGGACGACCTGCTTCACCAGAAGAGCAACACGCAAAGCATCGACACGTCGGCGACAGTCGGGCAAAGCTAAGAGTAAAGCTGGCAGAGGTAAGAGTAAAGCCAGCAGGTGGAGAAGGAGTCCAAATAGAAGAAAGCTTTGAAACTGGGAAGCAAAAGTCAAGCTACATTTTTTTCTTAATAATGTTGTTATGTGGTACCATGCTTGGTACCGCAAGTTAATCTAATCATTCCCAGGAATGCTCCCTTTCAGTGAATGTTATCTCAGAGCCACCTGCTCCAGCCCTACCTCCAGCACTGGGGATTACAATTCAGCACGAGATTTGGGTGGGGACAAATATCCAAACTATATCGGACGGGGTGTGCTATCTTGGGAAAGCTACCATCCAGATTTCTTAGCTTTTCTTTATGCCCAGGAAAATCAAACTGACAGAATCTAGTGAGAGGGATGTGTATAACTGGCTGCATCGGGCACAGTGGTGCATGTTCTAATTCTTGGCCCTTGAGCAGAAATTTCAGAAAGAGTCATCATGCCCTCTATGAATGACAAAATAAAAAGCTCTCAAGATGAGGTCCCTTCCTTCCTCTCTCTGGCATGCTGGACTTCCTGGGCAATATCTGTGCCCATAATTCTCTCTGCATACTTTAGCCAGTGTGCAGACTCCTCACCTGCATAGTAACCCCCAGCTCATTCCCTCTCTCTTCTTGGCCCCTGTGACCTCCTGCGGTTAAGCAGCCCACAGACCCATGGACCGCAGAGTGCAGGCATTGTCAGCTGCACTTGACTGCCAATGCCTTCCAGGAACCAAGCCCAGGTCAAGCTTCCCTGGCACACAGCCCACATCTCTGCAGCCGTTGAGAGGCTTAGGCTTGCCTCTCCTGGGACTGGCGACAAGTCTCTTCTTGAAGCATCTTGTAGGCAGAACTCCATTAACTGTACAAAGACAGGAGAGGGAGAGTGCTCTGTATTAGGCCATTCTTGCATTGCTGGAAAGAAACACCTGAGACTGGGTAATTTATAAAGAAAAGAGGCTGAATTGGCTCATGGTTCTGCAGATTTTACAGGATGCATAGTGTTGGCATTTCCCTGGCTTCCAGGGAGGCCTCAGGAAGCTTGCAGTCATGGCAGAAGATGAAGCAGGAGCAGGCGTGTTACATGATGAAAGCAGAAGCAAGTGAGAGAGTGGGAGGGAGGCATCGCACACTTTTAAATGACCAGATCTGGTGAGAAGGCACTCACTGTCGTGAAGACAGCACCGAGCCATGAGGGATCTGCCCCATGAGCCAAACACCTGCCACCAAGCCCTACCTCCAGCACTGGGGATTACAGTTCAGCATGAGATTTGGGTGGGGACAAATATCCAAACTATATCAGACGGGGTGTGCTATCTCGGGAAAGCTACCGTCCAGATTTCTTAGCTTTTCTTTATGCCCAGGAAAATCAAACTGACAGACTCTAGTGAGAGGGACGTGTATAATTGGCTGCATCAGGCACTTGCTTTATTCATGTGCTGTATTGGGGGAGGTCAGCTATAAAGAAGAAACACAGGACTTAATGAGAATAAAGGCATCCATGCCCCTCTCTATGATTGTCACAGCAACGTTTCAGCTGCCCCGGGACTCTATCCACGTGCACCCATTATTTAGCTCCCAGTATGGTATTTGACTTTGTTTCTGAGTTATTTCACTTAGATAATGGCCTCCAGTTCCAACCTTGTGGCTGCAAAAGACATGATTTCATGTTTTTTTTACAGCTGAATAGTATTCCATGGTGTATGTATACCACATTTTCTTATCCAGTCATCCATTGGTGGATACTTTGATTCCATATCTTTGCCATTCTGAATAGTGCTGCGACAACAATAAACACACAAGTCCGGGTACCTTTCTGACATACCGACTTCTTTTCCCCTGGGTAGTGCATGCACCCGCCGTTGGACCTTTGTGTAAGATTGCTCAGTCCAGCTCTGCCTAGGTTTGCCCTCCACCTCCAAGACACAGTATGGGATCCAGGCTCCTGGGGGTCCCGTGTCTCACAACTTTTATACATTTCTCTTCTATTTAAAATGTAGAGTGTACAAAACATGCCTGTACAGGAGAGTATTCACAAATGTATAATTAAATATGTAAATTCACAAAATGCTTAGAAATATATCAATACTGTTTTCTCCATTTAAAAATGCATCTATATCATTGATTTAGATTGCAAGGCTCCACCTTAAGGGACGCAGCTCGTCCATGTCAGACAGCTCCTCTTGTCCTGTCCAGCTGGATTTTGCTCACCTCTCCTTGACACCAGACCTCTGGCATGTCCACATCCTGACTGCAGCCATACTAGCAGTGGAACTAGGGGACAAAAACAATGTTTACTTAAGTGCATTGTGAAAGTCCGGAGGGACGCTTCTGTTTTCTGGCTGAAATCTCACACAGGAATAAAAGCGACAGAAAACTCTACCCTTTCCTGCACGTGGCCAGCCCCTGTGGACCCTGGTGACAGGCACTCTGCTCACCTTCTGCCTGGAAGTTTTGCCAAGCCCATGATGGTTTTATGAAATGCTTTCTTTGATTTGGCTCCTGGCAGTTTGCAGTTTGAAGTCGTACCTTGTCCTGGATGGAAACCATGTAAAACTATCACATTCTATATTGTTCCCATCCTAGACTATGAACTCACTGGGCTTCATCCAACCCAAACCTCAGCACTGATTTCCTTAATATTTGGCCCACATTTATAAACCTCAAAGAATCTCCCAGCAAACCTGGCTTGAATCTAAAGTCTCTTTACCCGCATTTACACAGGCCTGCTTTCAAACTAGTAAGCCTGCAATAGACTGCCCTAAAACTCCATAGCTTCCTTCCAGCCATGTTATATATAACTTCAGTATAATTTGTTTAAAAAAAGCACAAGAAAGATTATTTGGAGATTCAAATTGAGTACGTTTAATAGAACTGTAATGATTGTGGCAATCATTTTCGAAGCTGCAATAACTAATCATTGTAGATCTAACTATATATCCTGGCAGACACATGGAGAATATTAACAGAAATCTTCCCACAAGGCTGCTTTTAGAGCTTAGCACTGCAATTTGCTGAACATTCTCCATCACTTTCTATAGAAAAACCCATGGTTCCTTTTTAAATAAATACTCTAATGCTTTCTACATATTGCATTTGTAAAAAAAATACATACATGTGTGCACCATCGTAAACGGGAGCAATATTTGTATGCAACAATGTGTGACATGATTTGCATCCTGACATTGCAGAGTTAACACTGCCTGTGAAAAACGTTGACTCTCCAATGAATGCTTATATTGTATGTACAGTAGAAATATGCCATGTGTATTACACCCTATAAATGTAATACAGGAAATTAACATAAAGGCATTTGCAAAGTAAAAGTTTATATATCTTTATCTCACAGACAGTCACAAGACTTGCCTCCATCCCCCAGATGCCGGGCAGGGCTGCCTTTTAAACTCACGTGTAGACTCTTCATCAGTACTGGGAGGGTGGGAGCTGTATACGCCCCAAATATGTGCAGAGAAAAAGGCTCCATTTGGTTTCCTTTCCTAATATTTATTATAGCACCTGGTGCCCATAAGCAGGAGATGCTGGTGGTCAGACCTCTGGCCAGATTCAGAGACTGGGCCACAGGAAAGCGTGTGTTGCCACCACTCCCTCCGTGCCAAGCCTAATAGAAGAAAGTGAGAGCAGTTCCACGGGGCCTTCTTGTGCTTGTACAGCTTCCTGTAACACATTCGTAACGAACCCTTGCAGTCAAGTTTAGTCTGCAGTTTAGATATACACGGACGGTATAAACAGAAAGGAGCAATGTGGTGGTGATTTTAGGTATCAGTGCCCACCAGGACACAAGGCCAAAGAAGGTGGGACTTAAACCACATCCATGAAAAATAAGGGTAAGGCAAAATAATATATGTATATTACAGGCTAAAAGCAAACACCTCTCTAAAATGAGGTTTAAAACATGGAGTGAGAGCGGGTGTATGTCTTAAAATACCCAGGTTATTTATATAAATGCCATCTTTTTCACTGCAAGTTGCACAATCTTCCGTCTCACTTTCTGATGTAGACCACAGACGTAGACATCTGTCTGTTCATCCGTGTGAAGTTCTCACAAGACCTTTCACTTTATCAAGGCCTTTGTCTGTTTTGAACCTGGTGTTCTTATTCACAAATCAGACATCAAATTGAAATGCTTACTCTTAAATGTAAGGAGAGATCATTGAAGGGTTTCACCTACTGGAAGATGAATTGGCATGTCTCATGGTTGATTTAGGGCCCACCTCACAATCTTCATTTATTTAACAACTGTGGTTGTTCATCAACTCCAAGACATCACTGATGGCTGGGTGCACACTGATTTTATGGATGTCTAAGAGAAAAGATGCTACCAGTTACGACAGTAAGAGCCATCAATTGAAAGATGCACTGATTTCAGGGCATTAAATGTGAAATTGCACACAACTTGGAATTGATGAACTAGTGTGGTCACTGTGTGCCTGCTAGGCACCAGATATTGTACTTTTTTTTTTTTTCCTTTATTCATGGAATTTACTGCCCAATCAGGTGGGGCAAACTATGCCTGGAAGGCCTTCCATTCTTCCACAGGACTGGCTGCAAGGAAGGCAGACTCTCTCACTCTCTTGGATGTTTCATTTCAGAACGGCAAGTTAGTCCCATCCATGCACTAGGTTTAAATATGAGAGAGCAAGTAAACTAAAACAAGATAGGGCCAGGTG